>NC_067142.1:10424532-10697287 GCF_903995435.1 Acomys russatus
TGTCAGCTGATATGCATCCTGGTATAGAACCTGAGAGAATATATATATATATATATATATATATATATATATATATATATATATATATATATATATATATGAGCCCAAAGATAGAGGCTTAGATTTTTGGATTTTGTATCATTTTGTTGTTTATCAATGTGCATTGAGACACTTCTAAAGCACTCCAGAGAATGCTTCGATAATCCAGGTTCTAGATACTATTCTATGTTCTGGCTGGTGCAATTGCAGCCACTGTTTCTGAATTTCTGGTTTGTAGTTTAAGGGATCTCCTGGAATTCTGACAAGTAAGAGGGGAATCACTCCAAGGTACTTAGTCTAAAACTGACTATTTCTTCTGTCCCTATTAACCTATTTCTCTCCTCTCTAGGGTAGGTAGATTGGAAGAGAGGAATAGGTATTAAATAATACAAAATAATTCAAATAATAAAAATTAGCTTTCACATTAATATTTTATCATCAACCTAACTCATCCAACTTTTAACAATAATGGATTTTGAAGAGCAAAATTTGAAAACCATGGCAGTCTCTGCTCAGGCTGGTAACTCTTCATGTTTCAATGGCACTAAACAGAAAGAGCATCTCCTAGCTAGCCTGTGCAGATTTTCATCTTGCAAATATTGCATTGTTAACTTTTAAAGGCTATAGTGCAAATTGTCTTTAGGCACAATAAAAGTGTTCAGGGCAAAGTTGCAGCAGTTATTCATTTTCTGTCACAATACAATGTTTGTATTTATATATTTGCAGAATTTATTTATCTGTCTAATCATGGTTATTTTGTTCCTTGGTTATTCAATACTATTTCCCTGTATGAGTTTACCTTTTCTAAGAAAAGGAAGTCTTAATGTTTTATTCTTTATACAAACCGTTTTTTGTCCAGTAGTATAATAAAGAGGACAATAATTTGATCTGCTGACAAATTCTCTAGCCTACTGAGTATTTTTTACCTTTTTAAGTTAAATTTGTTTTGGTTAAATTGTTTCTGAGTAAGAAACATCCAGCGACAGATGTGCCAAGAGGATCTTTGAGTCAGAGCCTTATAAGGATATCGCAGTTTATTTGAGTCACAACCTACATGGCACAACAAAAATCAAATAATGCCAGATAAAGGTATTTCTTTAAATGTGGTAATGATATTATGGTCAGGACATTCCTGGGAAAGCTTATAAGCTGTACTTCTGGAAGAAGGTGTAAGTTATTCATAAGAAATTTTCCATCAATCTGATATCCTTAAGTTGTACAAATAATAAAAGCCCACAAGCGTGTGACATGTAGAAATCAATGCCAAAAATAGGAGACCATACCACAGTGATTGCATCACAAGGTTCAGCTTTGCAGGAGCTTTGTCAAGCAGATGTGCTGGCATTTTTACTTTAATTGTTTCCATTAGATATACTTGTGCCAGATTCCATAGTTTATGTCAATTTTTTGACTGTCTGAGGAAAATCAGGATCAAGATTTGAGCTATTAATAATATTCTTATTGGCTAAAGAAAGAGGAGTCAATAAATAGATTAGGGTTAAAAAGCAATGTGACAGTTCACAGTGGCATGTTGAGACTACCTGTGTGTTGAAAGACAATGTATTCTATTGGAATTAAAATTAATGCCCTTCAGTGTTTCAATTGTGCACGATTCTTCATTCATTTAATACTATATTCATTGATGGTGAAGGATGATGAAAATTATAACAACCAAATTAAGGTAAAGTTGTAAGACTTCATTTTTATGAATATGTTTTCACAACTGTTCCATCATTACTTTCATGGGGATTTTTGCCTACATGTATGCATATGTACAACACACATGTCTAATGCTTGGAGATGTCTGCAGAGTGTACCAGATTGACTAGAGGTAGAATAGACAATGGTTGTGAGTCACCACATAAATACTAATAACTAACCCTGGATCCTGTGCAAGAGTAGCTAGTGCTTTTAACCCTAGAACCATCTTTCCATATTCATTATATCTCTATAATTTAAATGCTACTATTTGCATGAAGAACTCAAGGCTATCAGCCTTTATATACCTTGTATGACAAAATCACACAGTCATTGCTTCTCCAACTATCTTAAATTCCTCCAAAGTAATTATTTTTTCCTGAATTTTCTTAATGAAAACTTTAAACCCCTACCCAGATCTAACCAATGGTCAGACCATTCTCCACAATTGAGTGGAGAGTGGGATATGGCTTTCTCACATACTCTGGTGCCTCACATTTGACCATGTCCCCTGGAGGGGGAGACCTGGTGGTACTCAGAGGAAGGACAGCAGATTACCAAGAAGAGACTTGATACTCTATGAGCATATACAGGGGGAGGTAATCCCGGTCAGGAACAGTCATAGGGGAGGGGAATAATGGGAAAATGGGGGGGGGGGATGGAGGGAAGAATGGGAGGATACACGGGATGGGATAACCATTGAGATGTAACAAGAATAAATTAATTAAAGAATTTTAAAAATAAAATAAAATGCTTCTTAAAAAAAAAAGAAAAAAGAAAAAAAGAAAAGAAAAGAAAACTAACTCAACTTTATATTTCCAGATAATGAATACCTAAATGTGCTCCTCCTCACTGGGTTAAATGTATCCTATTACTGGACTTATTTCACTCTATCAGTCTGCAAGTACAGAAGAAACATGGAAGATCCTCAAGTATCTTTAACCATAGTCCTCCCTCTAATACTCTACTAATTATTATATATACTAATGATAATATTCATACTACATCTCAATTGTTATACCATCTCTTATGTCGTCTCATTCCTCTCTCCCTCCCACTTTCACCCTATTCCCATCCCCTATGACTGTGACTGAGGGGGACTTCCTCCCCCTGTATATGAACCTAGGATATCAAGTCTCTTCTTGGTAGCTTGTTATCCTTTCTCTGAGTGCCACTGGGACTCCCCATCAAGGGGACGTTGTCAAATATGGAGCACCAGTGTTCATGTGAAAACCAGTCCCCACTTTCCAATTAACAGTGGAGAATGTCCGGTCTACTGGTTTGATCTTCATAGGGGTTTGATGCTTACTGCACATATTGTCCTTGTTTGGTGCCGTAGCTTGAACAAAACCCTTGGCCCATATCCACTCATCATAGTGTTCTTCTTGTAGGTTTCCAGGACCTTCTGTAATCTTCTATTTCCCCAAACTTCCATACTTCTCTCACTTAGAGTCCCAATAAGATGTCCTCACCTCTATCGCACTTTCCTGATAAGTGAAGACTTTCATGGAACATGCCCCTTGGGCTATTGTTCAGATATACCATTTGAATCTTTCTGCTTCTAGGTTAACTCACTGATTATGATCATTTTTAGTTTAATCCATGTGTCCACAAATTTCAGGAATTCATTGTTTTTAATAGCTGAGTAGTATTCCATAGTGTAAATGTACCATAGTTTCTTTATCCAATCTTCTACTGAGGGACACTTAGGTTGTTTCCATGTACTAGCTATGATGCCTAAGGCCGATTGGATCATGGTTGAGCATATGTCCTTGTGTTCTGGAGGGGTATATTCCAAGGAGTAGAATAGCTGGGTCTTAAGGAAGCCTTATTTCCAGTGTTCTGAGAAAGTATCAGATAGATTTCCAAAGTGGTCGTACTAGTTTGCATTCCCACCAGCAATGAAGGAGTATTCCTCTTTCCCCACATCCTTGCCAGCATATGGTGCCACTTGAATTTCTGATCTTAGCCATTCTGGTGAGTGTAAGATGAAATCTCAGAGTCATTTTGATTTGATTTCTGAGATGACTAAAGATGTTGAACCTTTCTTTCAGTGTTTCTCAGCCATTTGATATTCCTCTGTTGAGAATTCTGTTTATTTCTGAGCACCATTTCTCAATTGGGTTATTTGGTTTGGTAGAATTTAATTTCTTGACTTCTTTATATATTTTGGATAGTAGACATTTGTCAGACGAAAAGGTGGTGAAGATCTTTAACAATCTGAAGGCTTTCAGTTTGTTCTGTTGACAGTGTCTCCTGCTTTACAAAAGTATCTCAGACTCAAGAGGTCCCATTTATTAATTGTTGACTTTAAAGCCTGGGCTGTTCATGAAGTTTGTCCTGTGCCAATGTGTCCCAGGCTCCTCTCCATTTTTCTTCTAACTGACTTAGTGTCTCTGGTTTTATGTTGAGGTCTATTATCTACTTAGATTTGACTTTTGTGCATGGTGACAAATATGGGTCCAGTTGCATTTTTGTACATGTAGGCATCCAGTATGACCAGCACCTTTTGTTCAATATGCTATCTTTTTTTCATTAAATAATTTGGCTTCTCTGTCAAAAATCAAACGACCATATATATGTGGATTCATTTCTGTGTCTTCAATTAAATTCTATTGAACCACCAGCCTATTGCTGTGCCAGTACCATACTATTTTAATTACTGTTGCTCTATAGTACAGCTTGAGATCAGGTATGGAGATTCCCCCTGAGGATCTATTATTGTATAGAATTTTTTGTGCAATTCTAAGTTTTTTGTTTCTCCATATGAAGTTGAGAATTAATCTTTCATTGCCTTCAAACTATTTTGTAGGTATTTTGATAGGGATTGCATTGAATCTGTAAATTGCTTTTGGCAAGATGACCATTTTTACTCTGTTAATTCTCCTGATTCATGAGCATGGAAGATCTTTCCATCTTCTGATGTCATCCTCAATCTCTTTCTTCAGAGATTTACAGTTTTTTTTTTTTCATACAAGCCCTTCACTTGCTGGGTTAGAGTTATTCCGAGATATTTTATATTGCTCGTGGCTACTGTGAAGGTTATAGTTTTACTAATTTTTTCCTCTGTGTGTTTGTCATTTGTATATATAAAATCTGCTTAATTTTTTGAGTTAATTTTGTATCCAGCCAATTTGCTGAAGGTTTTTATCAGCTGTAGGAGTTCTCTGGTGGAATTTTAGGGGCCATTTATGTACACTATCATGTCACCTGAAAATAGGGATAACATGACTTCTTCCTTTCCCATTTGGATCCCTTTGATCTCCTTTTGATGTCTTATTGCTCTGGTTAGAACTTCATGAACTATATTGAAGAGATATGGAGAAAGTGGGCAGCCTTCTCTGGTCACCAATTTTAGAAGAATTTCCTTGAGCATCTTTCCATTTAAACTGATTTTGGCTATTGGTTTGCTGCATATAGCCTTTATTATGTTGAAGTATCTGCCTTGTATTCCCGATCTCTTCAGAACTTTAAACATGATTGGGTGTTGGATTTTGTCAAATGCTTTTTCTACATCTAAGATGATCATGTGTGTTTTTTTTTTTTTAGTTAGTTTATATGGTGGACTACATTGAAGAATTTCTATATATTAAACCATCCCTGAATGCCTTAAATGAAGCCTACCTTGTCATGTTGAATGATGTCTTTGATATGCCCTTGTACTTGTTTTACAAGCGTTTTATTGAGTATTTTTGTGTCAATGTTCAATAGAGAAATTGGTCTGAAATTCTCTTTTTTATTGGGTCTTTGTGGGGTTTAGGTATCAATGTGACTCTGTCCTCATAGAATGAATTTGGTAATGTTCCATCCCTTTCTGTATTGTACAGTAGCTTGAACAGTATTGGTATTAGCTCTTCTTTGAAGGTCTGGTAGAATTCTGTGCTGAAACCATCTTGCCCTGTGCTTTTTTTGGTTGGGAGACTATCAATGATTGCTTCTATTTCTATAGGAGAAATACACTATTTAATTTGTTTATCTAATCTTTACTCAATTTTGGCAAGTGGAATCTACCAAACATTTTCCATTTTCCTTAGATTTTTCCAATTTTGTGGCATATATGCCTTTAAAATATGATCTTAGGAGTTTTTTTTTATTTCCTCAGTGTCTGTTGTTATGTCTCCCTTTTCATTTCTGATTTTGTTAATTTGGATAGTGTCTGTATGTCTTTAATTATTTTGGCTAACGGTTTGTCTATCTAGTTGATTTTCTCAAAGAATCCGCTCTTGGTTTTGTTGATTCTTTGGACTGTTTTCTTTGTTTCTAATTTATTGATTTCAGCCTGGAGTTTGATTGTTTCCAGATGTCTATTCCTCTTGGGTGCTCCTGCTTCCTTTTTTTTTTTTTCCTAGGCCTTCCAGCTATGTCATTAATTTGTTTACATAGGATGTTTGCACTTTCTTTTTAAAGGCACTTAGTTCTATGAATTTTCCTCTTAGCACCACTTTCAATGAGTCCCACAAATTTGGGTATGTTGTTCCTTCATTTTCATTGTATTGCATGAAGTCTTCTATTTCTTTCTTTATTTATTTCCTGACTCAGGTGTCATTAACTAGAGAGTTATTTAGTTTCCATATGTATGTAGTCTTTTTGTTATTTCTGATGTTGTTGTTCAAGTCCAGCCTTACACCTTGGTGGTCTGATAGGATACAAGAAATTACTTCAATCTTCTTGAGTTTGTTGAGGCTTGCTTTATGACCTACTATGTGACAAACTTTGGAGAAGGTTCCATGGGGTGCTGAGAAGAAGGCATAATTCTTTTTGTTTGAGTGAAAAGTTCTATAGATATACGTTAGATCCATTTGATTCATGATGGTGGTTTAATGTCATTATTTCTGAGCTTAGTTACTGTTTCAATGACCTATTCTTCCATGAAAGTGTGGTATTGAAGTCTCCCTCTATTATTGTGTGTGGATCAATATGTAGTTTAAGCTTTGTTAATAGTCCTTTTACAAATATGGTTGCCCTTTTATTGGGAATGTAGATGTTCAGAATTGCAATGTCATTTTCCTTGATTTTAGCTTTGATGAGTATAAAGTGTTCTTCCTTATCTCTTTTGTTTAATTTTTGTGTAAAGTCTACTTTATTAGACATTAAACTGGCTAAACCAGCTTGCTTCCTGTGTCCATTTTCTTGGAATACTTTTTCCCAGCACTTTACCCTGAGGTAATGTCTATCGTTTTGGTGAGATGTATTTCTTGGATGCAGAAGAATGTTGAGTCTTTTTTATGCATCCACATAGTTAGTATTTGTCTTTTTATTGGAGAATTTAGACCAGTAATGTTGAGAGATATTAGTACCAGTGACTGTTAGGTCCTTTGATTTTGATGTTGGTTGCAGTGGCATGCTTATGTGGCTGTGTTTTTGTGATGCTATAGTTATCTATTTCACATGTAGTTTTGGTGGTAGTTTGTCACTTTGGGTTGGATTTTTTCCTTCTATTAATGTATGTAAGGCCAGATTAGTGGTTAGGTACGGTTTGAATTTGTTTTTATCATGGAATATCTCATTTTCTCCATCAATGGTTATTGAAAGGTTCGCTGGATATAGTAGTCTTGTCTGACATATGTGGTCCCTTAGGGTTTGCAAAGCCTTTGCCCAGGCCCTTCTGGCTTTTATGGTCTCTGTTTAGAAGTCGGGTGTAATTCTGTTAGGTTTGCCATTAAATGTTAATTGGCCATTTTCCCTTGCCACCTTTAACAATTTTTCATTATTCTGTATATTTAATGTTTTGATTATTATGTGGTGGGAGGATTTTCTTTTCTGGTCAATTCTATTTGGTGTTCTATAAGTGTCTTGTACTTCTATATGCACCTCCTTCCTTAAATTGGGGAAATTTTCTTCTATGATTTTGTTGAAGATATTTTCTGGTCCTTGGAGCCAGTTGGCTTCTCTTTCCTCAATTCCTGTTATCCTCAGATTTCATCATTCCATGGTATTCTTTATTTCTTTGATATTTTGTGTCAGAATTTTTCAGATTTAGCATTTTCTTTAATAGTTGTTTCAAGTTCTAATATAGTATCTTCTTCTGCCAAGATTCGTTCCTCCACCTCTTGAATTCTGTTAGAGAAGCTTAGGTCTGTATTACTTGCCAACTTCTCTGAGTTCACTTGTTCCTGTCTTTCTTCTGTCTGTGCGTGTTTTTTTTTTTTTTTTTTTTTTCATTGTTTCCATTTTCATCTTCGGATCTTTTAACCATTTTAATTATTTTCTTCATCTGGTTGTTTGCATTTTCTTGAGTTTCTTCCAGTGCCTTTCTATGGCCCTCCAGATCTTGGACTGTTTAATTGATTTCTTTCATCTAGTTGTTTGTCTTTTCCTGGATTTTTTCCAGTGCCTCTCTATAGACCTCTTTAATGTCTTTAGTCTGTTTGGCTGTGTCTTCCTGCATTTGTTTTCGGATCCTATTTGTTTCCTCCATTATCATCTTCATTACTATGGATTAGATGTCATTATCTTGTGTTTCAATTGTGTCTGAGTTCTCAGGGTTGATTTCATTGGGATAGTTGGGATCTAGAGGTGCCATTTTGTTGTTGTTGTTGTTGTTGTTGTTGTTGTTATGGTTTTGTGCTGACCTCTAGTCATCTTGTGATCTCTAATGTTCGAATCTTGATCCACGCTCTCGGTTCTGCCTGGGCCAACAGGCCCACATAGCAGCCAGAGAGGGAGACAGATGGTGGGCAGGTGTGGCACGCACAAAGGTACTCACACTCAGCGGTGGAAATCCTTGAAGCTGTGGCTGGAGGTGTGTCTGCAGCTGCCTTGGCACTTGCGAGTACTCTGGGTGTCTCTGAGGACTGGTGAGCCTGATCTATGCTCTTCATGCTCCCTGGTGCAGTGGGTTCGCGGGTGGTCAGAGAGGAAGACAGGGGGCTCAGTTGGTTCAAACACTCTTTGCTCTGGTTTTGCGCTCATGCTACTGCTTCTATGGACTCTGGCCTCTGAGGCTTTTTCAGAACTTGCAGGTCATTCCATGGTCAGAACCACCCATTTTCCTGTTTTCTTTTTTTTTTTTTTTTTTTTTTTTCTGGGCTAGCAGCTCCAACATAGATTTACACTGCCCCCAGTACAGTCTCAGATACCAAGCTCCCAATTATCATTGGCGGGAACCTATCCAGCTGTTGGAAAGTATGCAACCTTCCTCCATGTTCTTAGATTAGATCACCTGGGTGTGCCACTTTAGCACTGTGTCTGGATATGTGTCTGCAGCTGCTTGGTCCCCTGTGAGGGCCCTGGGTTTCTCTGTGGACTGGAGGGCTCAGATCCATGCTCTCTGTTCCCCCAGGAACAACTGGCCCACAAACGTTCTAAGAGGAAGACAGGGGGCACAGGTGAGGCCTACACCCTCGTCTCTGGGTTTTGGCTTTGCGCTCATGCTCACCTGGACAACATCCCTGGTGTTTTCTCGGGACTAGTGGGTGGTCTGGAGTCAGAGCCACCCATTGTCCTGTGTTTTTCCAGGGCCAGTAGCTCCAGCCTACAGATCCATTGCCCTCAGCTCATTCTCAGATACAAAGCTCCTGGTACACAATGGCTGGCACTTGCCACTGCTACAAAGAGTGCACCTTTTCTCTAAGTTTTTATAACAGAACAGAAAAGCTTAGAGTGCTGCTTTAGTGATGCACCTGGAGGGTGTATCCCCAGCTCTCCAGTCCCCTGCTCGGGGTCTGGGTCTCTGTGTGGACCAATGGGCCCAGCAACATGTCCTCTGTTCCACCTGGACCTAGTATTGTCCAGACCTTCTAGACACCACACCAATCATCTCTGTAGGTAGTACCCTGTCTGTGTTCCCAGCTACCAGCTTCTGCAGCTTCTATCCCTGTGGCTGTACTCCAGGGGGCGGGCTTCCATGTTCTCCATGTGGGCTCCAAGTGTATCTATGGACCGATGGTCCCAGAAACACACTCCCTGTTCCCACTGGACCTAGTATTGTCCAGATATTCTCGACACAACACCAATCACTTCTGCAGGCAACATGCTATCTATGTTCCCAGCTACCTGCTTCTGCTCTGGCTGCTCTTCATGGGGGTCTGTGCTCTCCATGCAGGTTTTCGGTCTCTCTGTGGACTGGTGGTCCCAGAAACACACTCTTGTTTCCCCCTTGGACCTAGTATTGTCCAGATCTTCCAGGCACCACACCAATCACATCTGTAGGTGGAACCTTATCTGTGTTCCCAGCTACCTGCTACCATAGCTGTTACCACTATAGCTGCTTTCTGGGGGCGGGGGGTGGTGGTCCTTGCTCTCCACAAGTTCAGGGATGAGCAGGTTTTCTGTAGTTTATTTCTTTTGAATAGTGGAGTTCTCCTGCTGTGGTAGAACAAGAAGCTTGGTGTACCTGGCTAGGAAAATATTCCAAATCCCCGATTTGATTACTCTGGCTTCTAAACAAGTTCCACACCCTCGATACCATCTTGTACTCTCCTAATTACTACATTTTAAATCACAACCATGCTATCCTTGAAGCTCTGAGAAATATGTAATGAGATTTTGAGAAATATGTCCCCCTAATTTGACAAACTAAAAAAAAAATTCTCTACATAATAGAAGTGTAGCTAGGTACGGGGGGGGGCACACCTTTAGTCCCAGTATTCAGGGAGGCAGAGCCAGGCAGATAACTTTAAATTTTGGCCCCAAAGTGGCCTACCAAGTGAGTCCTTGACAGCCAAGGCTACACAGAGAACCCTGTCTTAAAATACAGAACCACAACAAAAAAGTGTGTTCATTATGTAGATTAATGACTCGCAGATAATTATCCCTAATTGTTGACATTTTGACAAGATTAGGAATTTCTGCTTCAGTACTGTTGAGTGCAATTGGAAATATCACTAACCAACATTGAGAACACAACATATCTATGGCATACACATAAATTAGATGGGGGGAATTGATAAGTTTTATATTATTGGTCATATGCTTGCATATTATGGTTTTTCATTTTATTTTTCGGAGTGTGTGCGTGTATGAAACAGAGGAGGAATTAGGTAGAGAAGAGAGAGAAAGAAAGAGAGAGAGAGAGACAGACAGACAGACAGACGGACAGACAGACAGAGACAGACAGAAAGAAACAGACAGTGAGACAGATAGACAGAGACAGAGAAGGGACAAATTACTTTTCTCCATTTGGTATCTAGTCTTTTTATATGTAACCTCAAATTTATGAATCCTTTTAAATAGATTATTTTATGGTAATTTAATTGCAAAATTCCTCCCTTCCCTTTCCTCCACCCAAACAGTCCTATATAGTCCTCTCCCATTATAACTCAAATTCATGTCCTCTTTTGCATTAATTATTTTTGTGTGTATATATGGATTTTCAAATATTTTCCTAAGTGCAGCCTGTTGAACACAAACTGTTCCTTTTTCAAGGCTAAACTTGTATCACTGGACTACAAATTTATGAAATCTTTCATGGGGAGGACTACTTCTGCTGATCCGACATTTATTCAGTGGCCTGTAGTTCTTTGTGTAGAACTGAGGACTCTTGGGCTTTTGCCCATTCAGTTATACATGGTTTTTGGATATACTCGTTGTCAGAACACATTTGCAGGGTCATGATGGTGAGTCCTCCTATGTTATTTCTTTAGTATTTTTTTTTTCTTGTTTGATGCTGTATAAAGAGACAGAAAGAAATGTCCTGGTGGTGCGATTTTAGGAAAGTGAGGGAGGGCCCCAAAAAAGCTTGCGGAAGTGTAACCATAATTAGGATTGGGATGTATTCTCTAAATTCATTTTTCAGTAAAATGAATGAACAGAAAAGAAAGCATGCAGTAGGGAATGAGATGAGACAGGGACGCAGAGGGTAGTTGAAGGATGAAGTATTGAATTGGGACCCTTTCTCCATGTATAGCAAAGCAAAAATTGTCTAAATTTACTTTAACATCTAGACCGGGCTTACATGTTTATGGTCAACATTTCCATTGATCTCTGAGTATCCAAATGAGTTAATTAAACCTTTAAAATGTTAAGTTATAGCCTGCTTATCATTTCTGTGAGTGCCACCAGGCTTCCCCACCAAGAGGAAGTGTTCAAATATGAGGCACTGGAGTTCATTTCAGAATCACTCTCTGCTCTCCACACAACTGTGGAGACTGTGCAGTCCATTGGCTATATCTGAATAGGGGTTCAATATTTACTGCATGTACTGTCCTTGATTAATGCAGTAATTTGAGCAGACCCCCATTCTGTCACAGACCTAGGAGAAGGGAATAGGGTGAAAGAGGGAGGGAATGAGGGAGAGATGGGAGGATACAAGTGATGGGATAACAATTGTGATGTAATCTGAATAAATCAATTAAATGAAAAATATACTTTATTAAATTTTAATCACACATTAAAAAATAACTAAAATTTTAAATCTCCTTATCCAGGAAAAAATATTAAATAGTTTTTTGCTATTAATAGCAATAATTTACATTTGAAGAATCAATAATTTGTTACTTATTAGTCTCCACTGTGTTCTCTATGCTCTATGTATAGATTGCTCATTAAACTCTTAAGAAGTCTTCTTTTATATTTCAAATCAGTTTGGAAAATTTAGAGAATGTCAGCTAATACCTCCTGGGCAAAATTCACAACTTGGTTCTAAGATTAATTTGTTTAAAAAGAAAGAAAATAAAAAAGGAGAAACTGATAGAAGAAGCAATGCCAGCAGTAAACATTGACAAAACACAGAAAATCAATCTTCCTACTGTATGGGTTCCTACTTCTTAATATGAGCATTTGCTCCTTTCTCCTGTAACTACCATTGCCTCTACAGTGTTGGCACTCTTCACATATGTTTGCTGCTATCCTTATAATATCTTTCTGGGGAACATTATAACAATTACCAGATCCATTCAGAAGTGGAATAGAATAGAAATGTTGAGGCACACAGCCCTCTGAGTGGGTGCTAAGTGTGTAAAAATTCTAATTATTTACAGTTCACTTTGTAGAGATCCTACAATCATTTTTTATGTTTAATCATTAATGTTTTGTCATCTTAAAGCAGTTATTTTATGAATTTACAAGAATATATTACTTATCCAAATGCATTGTGCAGCCTTGATCTAGCGATCTTGCATTATTTAATGAGGAGGTAGATAAAGTCAAACCATGCATCTATTAATTCCCTCTTAACTATAGATAAGAGAAAGACTCTGAGATAGTCTCATGTTTAGGACATACTTGAGTCAGTCTTATCTTTTGACCTTTAGATTCATAATTAAAATTGTGTAAATGTGCATAAAGTTTTAATATTTTTATAATTTTTAGTAAACTTTATAATGTAGAAATGTAGATGCATTGTAAATGCCCAAAGAAAGTTTTTCTTCTTTCAAAAAATATACACATATGAACTTAAATATAAACTCCTGTGGGTTGTTTTGAATGAGTAATGGTCCCACTGGTCTTATGTAGTTTAATACTTGATCCCCAGTTGGTGGTACTATATGGTTGATTTATAAAACCTTTAGGATGTTCAGTGTTGCTGGAGGAAGTATACATTGCTCTGTCCCCAGTTGCTGATTTCTATCTTAGCATATTCTTGTATAAGGATAAAATATATTATCAATGTTTCCTATACATCTTACCATGACTTATTCACAATATTGCCTCCATATCTCTGATACAGTAAGTTTAAATTAACTTCTTTCTCAGTTGTGCTTCGATGAAGTGGTTGTTTCATTCTTGAAATCACCAGAGCTGTGATTATCTACACAGGCTCTGAAGAAGTGTTGAAACTCTCAACCTCCTATCATGGATCATGTGAGATTCCAGAGACATGATTCTCTCTGAGCTTTAGGTCCATGACAGTTGATGGAAGAGGGAAATCTTTTTTTTTCTTCAGTGGAGTAGACACTGCCAAGATGTCTCTGATCCTGGAAATAAACTCTTGACCGATGCTTCTGTATATAATCCTAAATAACTCAGTATGTGGGGAGAAAGGCATACATGTAGAAGAAGAAACAACTGTAAAGAAGAGAGAAATATGTCGTTATAAGGAAAGGAACAACAGAGGGTGTTGGTGGTGATTACAAACCAAACTCCACTAGGTATATGTATGAAAATTTAGAGCAAACCGATTGTGAATAATTAACATACTCTAGTAAATTTGTTAAAAAAAATCCTTAGAGTTTATTATTGGAAAAATATAAATATTGAGATTGTGGAAAACATTTCCCTGATTCTGGATTCTACAGGCCTTCAGAAATTTAATAACTAAAGGGCTGGAGAGTCTCTCTGAAGTTAATGCTCTAAAGCACCACCCACCATCTGGTGTTTCCTCTTAAATAGGCTCACCTGTGGGTGTCAGGTTTCTCCTAGCAGGTATTCATTGAACTTCTGTCCTTTTCTCTGTGGATTCATCTCTTTGTTATTCAGATGATGCAACAGAATCTAGAGGTGTTGAGCAGAGAACAAGCAGTCTCCTGTGACCAGCTCAACTCTACTTTCCTCCTTGTTTCTCCATTCATCTAGTGTACACAGGTCTCAGGTTCTTGTTTTGAGAAATCCATCCCAGTTTGATATCCTAGAAAATAAAACTTCAGTTTCTAATGTACTAATGAAAGCTGAATGTCTACAGATGTAGACCTACCTTTGTTAAGTTTGGATACCTCTTTCTCTACAAGTCATCGTTTATGTCCACTAAAATGCTAATTAGAAGAACATTGACAAGTCTGAATAATGTATTTTCTTAGACAGAAAAGATGTTTTAAAACTTTCTGGTTTCAAGTAACCAAATGTTAAGTTCTGTTTGAAAAGTGTTCTACTTTATTATCAGCAAACCTTGCAATGCATGTAGGATTGCTCTACTTTTCTAAATAAGCTTTTAGAAATTACAACCAACTGTATTTCATTTGAACTCACAGTGATTCTATGCTGGCAAATACTGATGCTCAACAAGGCCACTAGAATAAAAAAAAGGTAGAAGGGTGCAAAAGAAAAAGGTGGCAGGGAGAATCTTATTCACTATGGAGGTGTCTTTTTGAGCAGTTAGATAACCGGTAACAAATTCCATGTGTGTGATTCAAACACTTTCCCTTCACCAATAGTCCCTAGTGCCAGACTGAGAACCAATGAAAGCTAAAAAAACATAATTATGCTTTCTCCTTCACTATATGTAGAGCAGAGAACAATGAACTGTGTTTTAATCCTTGCACATATTCTATTCACTAAATGGTAAATGAGGTAAGATTCATCGTCTGAGATGAGATCAAATCAAAGCAAAAACTCATAGTGCTTATAAAAAATTACTATTTTTGAGATTTCATCCAGTTATATTGATCATTTTTTGGAACTCTATTGAAATTAAAAGTCAGTTATTTGCACTTTTTTGCACTTAAAATGTGACTGTAGTTGTAAAGGGCACTAGAAGAGATAAACTCCTAGGCATATCTGATGCCTTCAGGAAGCACAGTCACAAAAAATCCAACTTTCCATTTATTCCACAGAAGTATATTTGCAAAGAAAGTCATTACCTTAAAAATACAAATGGCTGAATGGTTTGGGAACTTGCTACAGCATATAATGAGCACTTGTAGTAAGCAACTATTTGTAAATCCCTCATAAGCTTTGGTAATTAGCATTATCTAAATACGTTAATAGCTCTGGGAGTGCTGCAGTTTTATCAGGAAATAGAAGAGGTCTTGAGCCTTGTTGTGATCCCTCCTTATTGTAGAAAGAATACATTTCTCAACACAGTAACTCCCCGTTATCCATAGGAGTAATGACTGAATCCTGGTGAAACCTAACTCTGAAGACAGATGTATCATAACTAATATTGGTTGTCAACATTATTATTTTCTGATATGCTTGTCTACATTAGATTAATTAAGCTGTCAAAACAAACCCTAAATATGTGTAGGACCATTCCATTGATTATGGAACTGTATTAGAAAATAAGGAGAAAGAAAACTAAGCACCAATATTCAGTTCTGTGCTTCTTGACTTTGGATAGAGTATGACCAGGTGCCTGAGCCTCTTCCTATGATGTATTCCCTGCAAAAAAAAAAGCCTTCCTTAATTAATTTGTTATATCAGGGTATTTTTATTCACAGCAACATGAAGAGTAACTAATACAATATGCCCTATATATTCTGCATCTTTAAGATGGATATCTCTCTATGGCAAAGTAAAATATAAAAGTGAGGCACAGTAAGATTTAAACAGCAACTATTAATTTAAAAAACTCTAAAAACCATTCTTGAATAAAAGTTATTTGGAGCACATGGATTGTTTCTTTCTGAAAATAACAACTTAATATTTTCAGAAAATAATTGATGTGGATAACTGAAACTGTGTTAAGTTGAAATCTTAACTGTTTGTAGAAATACATTGTTCATCTATTCTTTCACTTTTTTATTAACTAATCCATGTATTTGTGATTTCCTCAGCAATGTTCTTTTGTTAAACAAGATCACTTGGGGATTAAAGGAGGTAAATAGAGTTATTTCCTTCAAGTTGTGATCTGATGGGCAAAGAAACATAAAACTATATGCAAAAATATTCTATGTGTATTGATAGAGAAGTAATCACTGCATAAAGGGACATTGAGTAAGGATAGAGTTAGTGAACTCAGCTGGACTGTTGTGTGCATAAAAGTGGTCTCTCAGTGTTGTGTGTTTGTGTGTGTGTCATGAGTCATAGGGCATATAAAAATAGTGTCATGCAGATTATAGTTTGTATAAATAGCATATTAAGGCAATTTTACTGTGGCCATTCATTGTAGACACAAACCTAATCTGTGATAGAGTTATGCAAACATCAGAAAGGTGAGACATATAATGGACATCCCAATTAGAATACATCAGAGATAAAAAAAAAAAAAAAAAAAAAAAAAAAAAAAACTCAATTTCCTTCACACTATGGGAGAACTGAGTAAAAGGGATCTCAAATTTTTTGTACTTTAAGAAAATAAAGATGAGCAAGAATTGGCCATAGGGGATTCTTTCTAAGAAAGAAAGAATGTAATCATAAAATATTTTTACCAAGTCAGATATTTTGCCAAATATTGTGGGTTACTGAACAAGTATTAGAGAAGAAATGACACAACTACACTCAGTATATAAAAAAGTATCCTCATATACTGCTTAATTATTTCCATAGTAAAACATTAATAACTTTATGAGATATGCAAAACATCATAAACCTATTCAATATCAAGATCTTTAATTGAAATATTCAAGTTATTGGTAAGTCATATTTATCCTACTTAGAATACATGTGTTTTTGATTTACTGGAGAAACACTCACATGTTCAATATAAGGAGCTGCTCCAGACACCTCTGAATTCATGCACAGCAAAAAAGAACTACCATTCTTGATGCTGTTTGGTGGTAGGTGGACAAAAACCATCATCAGTTGAAAGCTGTGGAGAGGCTTATTACTATCAGGAATGAAGACTAGACCTTCAGCATTTATATGAATACCAGTGAAGTGAGAGTTGATTGTAACCCTACCTTAGGGAAAGCAGCTGCTTGATCTTACTTGTCTGTCTAAACAATTAGTGTGCCTAGTTCAGAAAGAATGCCTATCATTTTGGGGAGAACTTAAAGAGAATTAGGGGACACTCAGCATCAATCTCTAATGTCCATTGAAGAATGTGTGGGTGAGCACACCGGGCACAGGTATACACACACATATCTCATTCACTCACATACCCACAAAAAATTATAATTAGTTTATAGAGTCAGAGGATTTTCTATCTTCTCTTTTTTATTTCTTTATTCTCATCTTGTTTGTCTTCCTCTCTTCTCTTGCTTTCTTTCCTTTCTTTTCCCTTCTTATTCTTTCTTCATTCAAAAAATAACAGATCAAATATTATGGAGTTTTAAAGTGAATTCAATCACAGAACAGCTATTTAGGGCAGCTGTTGACCACTTAAGATATTACATTTTCAGTTAAATTTGGCCCATCCATAAGCATTTGGTCAAGATATTTGAAAGAGATGACTCCCAGTAAATCTTCTAACCCTCTGTTCCCCAGATTAAAATTTTTGTATGTGCAAAGGCACTGCACTTTCCTTAATTCCAGACTTCAACAGCTCAGGATAATTAGTATGTATCTTAGCTGATAAAACAGAGTAAGCTCATTCTTCTCCTAACCAGCACCCTCCGTTTGTGTGTGTGTGTGTGTGTGTGTGTGTGTGTGTGTGTTTGATACAGAAATTTACTATTTACATTGGTCTGGACCTCACTTTATAATCCAGGCTGATTTCAAACTCACAAGAGAGCTCTGTTGTTAAAGGAGGTGAAAGAATGATGTGAAAAACTTGCCCCTCCCACTGAGATTGTAGCTTATTTACAAGGGATTCTAGTAAAAAATGTCAGCTTGGGAGATCTCCATAGCAAAAGTCTCTCAAACATGAATTTATCCCCAAATTATTTGAACATCCACTGCACCATATAGAACCTCATGGATTACGATCTATAGGTGGGTAGTTTTTGTTCTCAGTTCTTCTTGATGCATATTCCAATTTGCATCTGTTTTGTTTTTATTCACTTCAGACTAAGAATTATTTTTACTTATTTATTTTATTTTAAATTATTTCTATGTGTGTATGTTTAAGTTTATTGAGGTATATGTACATGTAACCATAGTACCCACAAAAAGCAAAAGAAGTCTTCAGAATATTCTGGCAACTGAACTCAGATCCTTTGCAAGATCGATGAGCACTCTCAACTCCTGTGCCATCTCTGAAGTCACAGAGACAAAAACACCTATTGAGCTATACTTTTTACGTAAAATGAAGAATTAGGATTTTTGTTTGTTTGGCTGGTTGGTTGCTTGATTTGTTGAAGTATTTTTTGAGACAGGGTTTCTCTGTTTAGCCTTAGCTGTCCTGCATTTGCTTGGTAAAAGAATCAGTTTTGAAAGCCACAATCCTAAGCCCTAACCACACAATCCACTAGTGTGTGCATTCTCTTTGGATTATACCTAAACTCACTCTTATGGCTACCCATGCCTTTTTCAATCTGATTTCTGCCAACTTCACATTCTTCCTCACTCACAACTCCCCTTTTATACTTTGGACTTAATATAGTCTGAATTATAGCAAATCACCATTCCCTGCTAATATTAAATATTGTTAATTCCTATTCTGCCATCTGTCTGGAATTTCTTTTTTATTTAGGCAAGACAATTTTCTGGTGGTAGAATTTTGAGATGATTATTCTAAGTAGTAATTTATTTTCTTAATGCTGTATTTGAAGAAATGAAAAGGTATTTGGTGTTCTCTCGGACTTCATTCTAAAAATCAGATGCATTTCCATTTCAAAAGAAAGAAACAAACACCCCTAAATTCTTTGTTCTCCAACACAGGTTTTAATAATAAGTATGAATTATGGAATAATAATTCTTTTATTTTAATTTGAGTTCTTAATTATTAGAACATTAGAAATCATTAAATAATCAGACTCCAGGTTTTCAGTCATTTGTGTTTCTTATGTCATAGTCCATGTCAAATGTTCATGGTTGGATAAATGCCTCTATATAGTAATTGAGAGACACACTATTCCTTTTTATGGCTTGGGATTCTTTTAGTGCCTCAGAGTTTTCTACATTAAGGTGGTCACTAAAGAATTGAAAAGAAAAAGAACAAAGTCTTCATCAGGCCATAGAAGTCCCAGTCCACACAAGAATGCATGACTCGTGTTGTTCTAATGGGAGGAAGCAGTTGCAAGCCCAAGTGCACATGCACAAAGAGATGAAAATTAATCTAAAGAGCAGAGATTATTTTTCAAGGAATTAATGTATGTTAACAAAGAGAACTCTAGGATGCTACCCATTTTTGTTTCAGTTGCCCATTGGATTTTCTTTTCCAAGAATTACCATATTTTTTGGACCATAAGAAGGACTTTCCTCAACAAAAGTAGGGGGAATTTTTGGGTACATCTTATGGTCCAATTGCTGTCCATCAGGCATCAACAAACAGGTCCCTACCAATGTCTTCAGTGTGCCACCTGAGGAATACTTGCAAGGTTCAATGTGTTCATGGGAACAGGAAGAGGCACGGGCAGCATTGCCAAAATCCCTTCCCACACAGAGCTTAGTCTCCACTCCTCCACCCCTGCATTGCACAGATCTGAGCTGACAGCCAATCTTAACCTTATAGGTAAGCAGGTCAGCCTGTTTTAAGGAGCAGGGCAGGGGGAGTGCAGTAAAATGTGTAACAATAAGGAAGCTCTAGCTACCATTTTTCCCTCCTTGACTCCAGTGGAGCCACATTGGTTTGCAGAAATTGTACTCAGCATATGGGAGAATATAGAATTGTGTATTCTGCATATGTGAGAAGACAGATAGATGGATTGAGAAAGTGTGTTCCAAATGTCCTGGAGGACTTCTGAAAAAATGTGCTTTATTAGTGCTTGACCAATTAAGATCATGTATTAGTGAAACAACAAAAAACGTATTTAAAGAGGTGAAGACTGATCTAGCTGTAATTCCTGAGGGTCTTACCAGTCCATTGCCACCTCTCCAAGCTTCAATCAACAAACTGTTTAAAGTCTTTATGGAAGAAAATTGCAAGAAATGAATGGCTGCTGGGAATTGATCTGACTCCAACAGGGCTAATGAAGAAGCCCACTATCACTCAAGTTTGCAAATGAGTTAAAACACCATGGCAATCAGTGAAAGAGGAAACTGTATGACCATTCAAAAAATGTGGCATTAGCAATGTCTTAGATAGAAGTAAAGATAATATCATATATGAAGATAGCGAAGAAAGTGATACAAGTGATTGTCAGCAACTGAGCTTCCTATATTATGACACTAGAGATGATGAGGGTTTGAGGTTTCCAGAAAACTAGAAAAGTGCTTGGGTCTTTAAATATTTCCTCCTGTTTAGTTAATACTATTTAATATCACTGTATATTGTTATATTTTAATAAATATTTTATTATGCTAGTACTAATTTGGTTCAGAATATTTTTCTTCTTTTACTGACCTAAAAATTGGGTATGTCTTATGTTTAGGTTCATCTTACCGTCCAAAAATATGGGAATTTTTTCCTTTTTAGAAAAAGTATTCTTTGATAATTTCCTATATGCATACAACACATTTTGATCAAATGTACTCAGTACACCCCCCAGCAACTCCATCTGTAAACACAGTCTATTTCCAATCCCATTCTTCTAACTTGATGCATGTTTTCTTCATTATTGTTTTCACCTACTAGTTTTTCTTGTGTAGGAATAAGTCAAAGTCCATTTGCTGGAGCATGGACAACCTATCATGGATCAGACTATTGAAGAAAATCTGACTATTCTCTTTGAATATTTTTCTCTTTGCAAGTTCATATCACATAATGAATAATTATTTCATATCAAGGGGTTAATCAAAATAAAAGAAAACAAATATCAAGGTAGCTCAATCAGTGTAGTAGCTAGATAAAAGGACCTGAATTCTATATTAATAAACCAGGTAAAAAAACCAAGGGGAGAGGCACATGAGTATGACCCCAGTATAAGTATGATCCTAGTGTTGTGAAGGCAGAGAGAAGGACCCCCAGGTCTCTATGCCCATCCAGTTGTGTTGTGAAGGCAGAGAGAAGGACCCCCAGGTCTCTATGCCCATGCAGTTGTGTTGTGAAGGCAGAGAGAAGGACCCCCAGGTCTCTATGCCCATGCAGTTGTGTTGTGAAGGCAGAGAGAAGGACCCCCAGGTCCCTATGCCCATGCAGTTGTGTTGTGAAGGCAGAGAGAAGGACCCCCAGGTCCCTATGCCCATCCAGTTGTGTTGTGAAGGCAGAGAGAAGGACCCCCAGGTCTCTATGCCCATACAGTTGTGTTGTGAAGGCAGAGAGAAGGACCCCCAGGTCTCTATGCCCATCCAGTTGTGTTGTGAAGGCAGAGAGAAGGACCCCCAGGTCTCTATGCCCATCCAGTTGTGTTGTGAAGGCAGAGAGAAGGACCCCCAGGTCTCTATGCCCATCCAGTTTAGGTGAAAATGTGGGTTTCAGATCCAAATGAAGGACTGATCTTGTCTAAAAGAACATAGTGGATGTTTCTGAAGAATGGTATCCTCCATATACAAGCCAATGTCTATAATGTTTCCCACAGCACACACACACAGACACACACACACACACACACACACACACACACAAACACACCACAATACGTTAAAACAGTAACAAAATCCAGAGATTTCTAATTACAATGAGCATTATTTTTTTGTGTGTGTGTATTACTTAGTGAATCCATGTGGCAGTATCCCTTTATTTACACAGAAAAGTGTAAATTCCAGGACACAAAATGAATATCATTCAGTGTAAATCAATATATGCTATTTTCAAGATAATGATAGTTGTTGAACAGTGGTTCTATAATCCACATCCAAACAATCAGAGTCAACCTGAAGATTTTTAATAAATTTTGAAGATATAGTATATTCATTTTTATAACTAATTTTCAAGCTGTGAGGATAGAATGAAACTGTGGTCCCTTTTGCCTAAAGCGTTTTGCATAAAATTAAACAAAGAAAAAAATTACTTAAAAGCAAATTTGACAGTGCAAGTTTATACTCTGTTTTATTTATTTATTTATTTATTTATTTATTTTTGTTTTTTTTTCTTTTTTTTTCTTTTTTTTATTAATTTATTCTTGTTACATCTCAATGTTTATCTCATCCCTTGTATCCTCCCATTCCTCCCCCCCCCCATTTTCCCATTATTCCCCTCCCCTATGACTATTCTTGAGGGGGATTACGTCCCCCTATATATTCTCATAGGGTATCAAGTCTCTTCTTGGCTACCTGCTGTCCTTCCTCTGAGTGCCACCAGGTCTCCCCCTCCAGGGGACATGGTCAAATGTGAGGCACCAGAGTACGTGAGAAAATTCAAGTGACACCACATGCTGGCGAGAATGTGGGGAGAGAGGAAGACTCCTTCATTGCTGGTGGGAATGCAAACTAGTACAGCCACTTTGGAAATCTATCTGGTGCTATCTCAGAAAAATGGGAATAGGGCTTCCTCAAGACCCAGCTATTCCACTCCTTGGAATATACCCAGAAGATGCTCCAGCACACAACAAGAAAATTTGCTCAACCATGTTCATAGCAGCCTTATTCATAATAGCCAGAACATGGAAACAGCCTAAGTGTCCCTCAGTAGAAGAGTGGATAAAGAAACTGTGGTACATATACTCTGTTTATATATATTTTGAATATCTAGATGAACTGAATCTGAAATCTACCATTTATTTATTTCTACTTTTTGTTAAGAAGATAATTTTATTTTTCCTTATTTTCTTGTAAGTGATTATGCTTTCTTTTCTTTGTCTATAAACAGAAATAGAAAGATTTCTGAAAATGCACTAATAAAAATTACTATTTAAAGTGTTTGACAGACTGCTGTCATTGTATCAATTACGCTAGTCAGTCAATTTCAAAAGTGGAAATGTCATTTTACTTCATGGTATCACTTGATTCCCTACTGTTAGTTTTGATCCAAGGCTTTTAGACCTGTAGTGAAGCTGGGATTTCTGAGGAGAGCACCTGAAAAAGGTATTTACTACTGAAAAGAAGTAAAAAAGAAGTAGGAGGTGTTGGGTCTAATAATCCCACAAAAGCATACCTCCATTGAACTTGATTTTATTATTTTTGCTGTGTTTCTAGCACCTTTCAATGAGAAGTCACAAGTTAGTTTGCAAACAGTGTTCAAACTAAATTAACCAGTGCATAGATGATAGTACCTCTGGTACAAAGGCTGAAAAATAAATGGCAAGACAAAAAAGGTACTATCAAAAATTCAAAAAATCATCAAAAGAATACAGAATTCCAGACAAAAGTGTTTTTAGTATCTCCCTTACCATAAGATATTCTTCTGAACAACCATATTACAACTCAATAAAAACAAAACAAAAATAGTGTAGAGAAATGAGCATTCATGACAAGAGTGAAGGAATGATTTAAGATATTGTTTTCAGGTAGAAGAAAAGTAGAATCTTTCAACTTACTCAAAATTGAACAAGAAAATATGTGTCCTTTGTTAAAATATAAAGATATGTACTGTTTCTGTGTATAATTATACATAAAAGCATATACATGTAAAGGCAAAGAAAAATAATGTCTATTAGTCATTAAGGTATAAACAAACGGCTGGCAAGATAGCTCAGCCGGTAAAGGGGCTTGTTGCCAATGAAATTATTTGACTTTCTAGAACCTGTAAGGTGGAAAGATAGGACCCATCCCTGAATGTTGTTCTCAGACAGCTGCAGGTGCAGGGCACCACAGCATGCATGAACATACAACATGCACATGTGCATATATGCACACATTCACACACATAGAAAGAGAATAAATAAATAATATGTTAAAATAATAAATAAATAAAAGCCATTTCACCATAGTTTTTGTAATGAAAATACATTATGAATTAGTTGGATTTGTATAAATATATTTTATAAGCATATAATGTTAATGCAAGCAATTACTATTATCATGGGTATGATTATTCAAAATAATGTCCATCAAAACTCAAGCAGAATAATAATGATGGAATCTTAATATATAACAATCATGCATTTGAATAAAACATAAAGAAGTGACATATTAGTTATTTAAAAATAAAACTAGATTTACTATATGCTAGTAACACCTACAAGGTTTAGCTCAGCCTATAAAATACAACTTCCAAAGTATTATCTTGTAAACACTAACAATTTAAATGTGACATACAATTACACCATTAGAATTATAATGTCTTCAAATTTTGAAAGCAGGCATTATGTAAAAGACTGAAAAACATGATATATACTATACAGCAGAATAACATCCTTGAACCAACACAGAAATTAAAAGTATTGAAATATTAAGTGTAGAACAATTGCACAGTAGTGAGTGCTTGCTGCTCTTCCAGAGGATTGGAGTTCAGTTCCAGGCAGCCACACCAGGCAGATAACAACCACCTGTAACTTCCACTCCAGAGAATCTCATGCCCTCTCCAGAACTCCAATGGCAACCTCATACCTGTGCACATAACCTGAACCCAAATACAGACACGTACACATAAAAATGAATTGAGAAAATAACAGTGGTTAGAGTTATATGAATATATTTTAACACACAACAATGTGGCTTACTGTACCTTGGGGTATCTGCTGGTGTGTAATTCATACAATATGTGAGTTGGCAGAAATCTTTGTTCAGCTTAGGGGTAGAGCTTGTTTTATTTCAAAGTTTTATGTGAAAGGCATATTACCAGTTGTTGGGATACTGACTGGTAAATTTTTCCCACTAGAGATTTAAATAACGCAAAAATTTTGTTAGATCAATTGTAAAATATCCTCTAAGTGAAAGGTAGAAAGTCATTAGTCAAACACAAATGAAAAGGAATGGCTTAACTTTCCTTTATTTGGAGATTAAGTATAAGAAGTTAAATACACACACCATAAAAATATATGGCTCATAATATTTTTCACCCATTCATTTTATGAATGACAGTATTATTGCCTTATTTTGTTCAAGAGTAGTCTTAAAAATTACTTTGCAAACTATTTCATGCATGATAGCAGTGGAAAATAATGGTAGAAATCATTCTATAACAAGAGCTTGGAAGATATCTCATTGGGTAAAACAGTTATCAAACTACCACAAGAACATGGGTTCAAACTATAAGAACCCACATAAAACCAGATGCCATGTCATGTGTCTGAAAGCATACTTATCTGAGGGTTGTCCTCTGACTGCCATATGTTCTGGGACACATATCTGACTACATTATCATACACATGAGCACATACAAACTTGTGTATGCATACACAAGTACACAAACACACACACACACTCATATAAACAGGTACACAGAAAAACAAAACCAACAAAGAGGAAATAATTCAAGAACAGGTATGAAGTGAAATAGAGAAACATGAGGAAAATAATAAAATTGAATGGTGTGTTTATGGTTTAAGAAGCTGCTAGAATGAAACTTCCATTCCTTTTTATAAAATACAAAATTCTTCGAGTTTAATCCAGGTTCTTTTAATTCCTCATGCCTAAGTTAGACATTCTTTTGAAAACAGACCTAGAAAAGCAAACTTTTGTCCCCAAATCCACCTCATGTATCTGTATTTCTGCATTCCACATTAAATAAGATATCTACAGTTGTTTGAATGAGAAATGCCACTTAAAGGCTCACATATTAAAACACTTTGTTCCACTTGTTGTGTGTTATGGAACATTTAGGAGGTGGATGATTGATTAAATAGTCAGAATGAGCTAATTGATGACAAATTCCAATACATACATGCAGGTTTATTGGAAGTGAGGTAGAATAAGGAAAGGGAGGGAGAGTGTATGGTGGCCATGGGGGTATGGCAAGAAGAGTGGGCAGGGAGGTGGGAAAAGGACAAAGGCAAGGGCAGGCACAAGGGCAAAAATGCCAGGTAAATCAAAATGTCTGGTTTATATATTGAGGCTCTGGGATATTGGAAGCCCTGACCCTAGGGTAGACCATGCCAGCCAAGCCCTCCAGCAGAATCTAACATTCCAGTCTTTTGTTGATAAGAAATGGATAATGTTTGAAGAAATCTGGTCTTTACTGCTTCATGCTGATATGGGGACATTGATTCATGGGTGGGGTACAGAAGGCTGGAATGGAGGCCAAATTCATGAAAATCAGGCAGCTCTATTTGCTGTTCAGTATCTGTGAGACCATGTACAACTATGACACTGTAGATATAACTGATGCAGGCTGTAAAGTTTAGGTGGGATCAAATGCGTTCTGGTTGTAGCACCTGGCAGTATGCTGGAACATATATATATTAGGAGCAGAAGATAAAGTTAAGGAGTTCACATTTGAAACTTTTAGACCCATGGTCTTGGTATTTGTAGGAGGGGATTTATAAAATGAGAATGGAGGAGGAATTACCACCACTGAAATAGGAAATATTCATCTGGCGTGTGACCTATATATTCCATGGAATCTACTGACACTTACAAGAATCTTTTTTAAGTTTACAAAAAAATGACGAATTGTCTTGCGAGACTATTTAAAATCTGGTGAATAATAAAACTATGATCAGTCTAAATACAACAGTACCATAGTGGGGGGGAAGAGTTTTTATATACTTTTACCAACCTTAAAACACAACCTCAAACATTACATAGATCCTCAGACCTTACATAACTTTTACATTTTGCCGAGAAGACAGCTGAAGCCTTGATTTTGTTATATTGATCTTCAAAAACTCATCATAGACCAAAGAAAGACCAACTCCTGCCAGGAGCAAAATACAAGTGGCCTAAGTATTGAATAATATGACAGAGTTATCCATTGCCCAGATGGCTTTACCAGTAGGCTCCTGTGCATTTAGTAGATTCATTCTGGGAACTGGTCCTAGGGAAGCATTACAACATCAGTCCTGGCCCCAAAAATCTGAGAGATCTTTGCATGGAAGACGACTTTGGGAGAATGGGCAGCCTTACTTTGTCTATGCAAAATGAGGCATCAGTTCACAATTTAGGCAGGGCCTTTACAGCAGGCTAGATTTGCCCATTTTTACAATCCAGGCAGAGTCATATGTCATTGTTCCCAAGTGTTCTTGGAGGTATTGGTGTCACCGCTAGAAGCTGCGTTCTCTGTCACATTAAGCTTTTTTATTAAGCACTTAAATACACTTATACTACAGATTTTCCAACAGGTTTGAGGATGATCATCTATAAAGTATAGCTGAGCTAAACAAATTGTTTTTAGTTACCCATTGTAGGCTTAACCTTGGAAACATAAAACAAAAGACTAAATAAAGCCCAGTCCTGTAATCAATGACATCATTATGGACTGAACAGCACTACCTTAAAAGACAAAAATTACATTTGGAGATTAGCAGGAATTTGAACCGTACTGTCAGCCTTCAGTAATGATGGCCACTAGTCATGTGATTACCCTCAGTCAAGGTATGGATGAAGTCATAGTTCCGCACCTATTATCCAAAAATGTTGTAATCAGCCAGCAACCAGCTAAAATTGCACAGCTGTTGCCACCAGATCTGGGGGCTATGCTTGGAGCTGCTGCAGTGGCCACTGAGGGCTTGCATGGGTGTGGGGTAGAGTGTGAGGTGAAACCTAGAGCTGTGCAGAGAGCAGCTGAAAAAAGTGGAGGAGGAGGTCAGGGTAAGAACATGCTTTTTAAAAAACGTGAAAAGATGCAATTTGAAAAAAAAAATAATTTATGCAGACACTCAGTGGCAAACCTGTTTTTCAGCCTTTACCAAATCACAAGAATATGAAGTGATATGCCAATTTGATATTCTGGGATTGGTAGGTGTGGTGAGGCTAAAACATGAATACAAGTCTGTGAAGTGTCAGATTACCTATGAACAAAGGCCTGGCTTTGTTCCAGAAGGACTAGCTCTTATGTGGCCACGTCTTCACATACCTAAGTCCATGAGTGCCCCAGATTTCCCTGAAAGGATATGTGGTACTGCTCTGCTGCAGCTGGACAATAGGATAACCTGCCAAGTGCATAGTTGCATCAGGCAAAGAGGGAGGTGGGAGAGAAGTCATATCCATATGGACCTCAGATGCCAGGCTGGGTACTAAACTTCTCCTGGGTTTAAAGATGATGGGATTAGAGTAGGCAGAGAATGATTCGGTATAGGGAATGGCCCCACAAATCTGGCTTGACAGGCTAAATAAGGCTCAAATTCCCCCAAGTCATAGGCATCAGATGATTGACTAAATAATCAAAATGAGCAAATTGGTGATGGAGCTATAATTTATAAATGCAACACAGGAACAGGAGGGCAAGAGAGATGGTGTCCTGGGTGTGTGTGGGGGGGAATGGAAGGAGAGTGGGCAGGAAGGTGAGAAAGGGCAAGGAAAAAGGCAGGTGAGAGGACAAAAAGGCTAGTGAAACCAAAATGTCTGGCTAATATTGTGAGGCTCTGGGAGAGGGAAAGCCAAACCCTTAGTCAGAGGGAAGGCCATGCCAGCTGTACCATGCATCAGGACCTAAAATCATAGCCTTGCTAGAGGAAGTATGTCTCTAGTGACAGGATTTGAGGGTTTATAGTCTCTCCCAACTTACTGTTCTCTCTTTACTTCTTGTGTGTGCATTTAAAGTAGCCAGCCAGCTTCCTGCTCTGTGGCCATCGCTACTCTTGCCAGCTGCCACATATTTCTCTCCGTGATGGACTTTATCCCTCTGGAAACATAACCAAAATATATCCTTTTTTCCTTAAGTTGTTTTGGTCTTGATATTCTATCACATCAACAGAAGAATAACTAATACAGCATACATCCCTCTCATCTCCTGCATTTTCCCTGAATTTCTGGGCTATCATCCTCCACTAAATTAATTATGAAACTAAGCAGAGGCGATGAAGGAGTGTTGCCTGGTAGCTTACACTCCTGGCTTGCTCAGCTTACTTTCTTATATTGTACAGGACCACCTACCCAGAGGTAGCACCACTTACAGTGTCCTGAACCACCTTCACATGAATTATCAATCAAGAATATGTCCCATAGCCTTGTACACATGCCTCTATTATGGAGGCAATTGCTCAGCAGGGATAGCTTTTTCTCAGGTATTATGAGGTTTGTTCCAAGTTGGCAACAACTAACACGTATGCAAGGACACATCTAAATTATTGCTCTTGGAAAAATCACATAAATAATATTGGATGATTGTTGATATGTTAACAACTATGTTCACAGCACTCCCACCATGAGGTAGGAAGAAGAGACAGAAGGCTATGGCACTAGTACAAATATTACTGATGAATAAGCCTACCTACACACCTTTTCAAAATAGCAATGACTGATATGAAAAATGTATACAAAAATTTTGAAGGAACATAGAAATAACACAATAAAAGTTGTATTTTAGATATATATTTTAATAAAAATATTTCAATATAGCCAGGTAATATTTACAAAGCATTTCTCTTTGAAATTGCAATGAAATGTTGGATATAACCTAATAAAATAACCATTTCAGTTGCAGAACACAATACATTTGGGTATTGTATAATTGTTAACATATTAGGGTTTTTTTCATTTCTGTATAATGAGCAGAAAAATACTTTAATATGAAAGAAGCTATGCCTGTCATTTTCTTCCTCAAATTAGTTCTTCAGATTTTTAGCCAGTGAAATTATAGCCTTCTTCATATTTAGAGAGGAAGAAAATTAAGTTGAAGAGGAAGTAAAATTTTCTTCAAGACAGTTAATGTCCATTTTAATTGTTATTGTGTGGTCAATTAGTTTGCAAGGTTACAGATAATGCAGGAAAATTTTGATGGATACACATAGTCAATATCCCAGCACATCAGGAGGTGAAACAAATTTCAATAAAAACAATTATAATAAGTTGACTGGAAAGGAAAAAAGAATGAATTCAACTGAGATTTCCAACTGGGTTTAAGAAGGTATGAAATTACAAACACAGAAAGAGCACCGCCACCTGTTTATAAGGTGATTAGAAATATTTCATGTCATTAAATTCATTCTTCTTCTACAAAAGCGAACTTTCTTTATTGTTTGTTATGTTTGTGGGGATTTTTGTTTTGTTTTATTTTGTTTTTGTGCTTGCCTGTCAATCATTGAACCACTGAGCTACCTCAACACAATGTAAACCTTTTTTTATAGGAGGATTCTGTCAGGTGTTATGGTGATTCTTCCTGCTCTGTAATAACTCAGACTGGGTACCCTATAAACACAGTCAATAGATTTTCACAATTCCTAACTAATGTAGCTCATGTACCAGTGTACTCTTGAGAAATAGACTTCTTATATGAGTTCTAACTTACTAAGATTTGAATCTCTAGACTTGTGGAATCAGTGACTAATTTTGTCTATATATACATAAATATTTAAATTATCTTCTCTTGCAGCTAATGAAATCTATTATAATGAGGTTCACCATTGAATCATTAGTAAAATGTCATGAATACATCATGAAGCCTCGATCTTTTCCCCAACTTTTCAGTATTCAAGGGATACTAAGAGTACATACAATACCAAATTGCAGCACCAATAGGAAAATGCTATGGGAGAAAAATGCAGCTCAGCTTGTACTGTGTTTGCCTAGTATGTTCGAATAACTGAGTTCAGATCTCAATACTGCTTAATCCAAGCTAGGTGGTATGCAACTGTAATCCCAGTGCTTGAGAAGTAGAGACTGGAAGATCTGATGTTCAAATTGGTGAGATTTAGAGACTAGCTTGATATATAAATGACTCTTTCATAAAAGAAAGAGAAAGGCAGGCAGGCAGGCAGAAAAGAAAAACAAAGGAAGAAAAAAGTAAAAACAAAAGAGAGAAAAATCTATTGAAGACACGAGTTGTGCATACTAAAGCAATGTTTCTCAACATGGGGGTCATGACCCTTCTGGGGGTTGCATATCAGATATTATGATTCATAATAGAAGAAAATTCAAAGCCATAAAATAGCAACAAAATATTTTATGATCATGGGTCACCAAAATACGAGGAACTATATTAAAGTGTTACAGCATTAGGAAGGTTAAGAACCACTACATTAAAAACACATTGCAATTTAAACACTGGTGCAAAGGGTTTATAGACAATAATCACTGTTTTCAGTAAAGTCAACAAAAAGAGAAAACCCTAAAGACACCGTTCAAATTATTGTTTGCCAATGAAGTAAAAGACTAGAAAAGGAGATTAAAATGTCAAATTTGCCCAGAGAACCATATCTGGAGATAAATCTTGAACAACATTCTGTGGGTGATGAACATGGCTTGGTAAGAAAAATCAGAAAAACACATTTCAATTAACATTATTGATCAATATTGTTGGTACACCAAAACAACTGATGGGCACACACACCATTGACATAAACATAAAACTTATACTTTCTGGTGTATATGATGGGTTGTTCATATTGGTTGTCTGTTGAACAGAGCTAGAATCACCAAGGAGACAAGCCTCTAGCACACATGACTGGGAGGGGGGACTTCTAGACTGTTCTATTTGAAATGGTAAGATTTATACTAAGTATGAGTTGTACTACTCAGTGGACTAGAACTTGGACTATATAAAAAGGCAGAAGCGAGCTACGCACCAGCATTCACTGCTCCACTTGCATGCAGTACATGGAATATGACAAGCTGCCTCTTTTTCCCAAATATCAGATACCCAAATGAGCATTTTCTCTCCATATGTTACCTTTGCCAGAATTCTAATCACAGCAATGAGAATGATAAACATTTCAAAGTTGTTGCATATTTTAAAAATTATTTTTTTCTTTGCATTAGAGAATGTCTCAGCACGCTAGAGCACTTGGTGTTCCTGCAGATGACCAAGTGTCCTTCCCAGCACCCATGTTATCAGACAGTTTACAATTGAATATTAAAACAAACTCCAGGGTTATATGATATCTCTAGCCTCTGGGGGCACACACACACACACACACACACACACACACACACACACACACACAATGTACACATACATGAACACACAAAGACTTAAAAATTAACATAGTAAAAACTTGATTTTTCCTTTTTTATGTACAAAGTGTAAATCTCTTATCTGATTACAAAAATGTTTCAAGATTAAAAACTTTTGAGAATAAATGACATCACAGGAGGAAACTCCCCTGATTGTCTCATGTAAAAACTATAGCTTACAACACAAATAAAAGAAAAGAATTATATAAACTTATCTTTAATGTATGTAAAATGTATTTATAAAGTATCAATAAATTTTAAATTTAAGCTTGAGATCTCATTAAATGAAAGCAAATATTTACAATCAAAATAAAATTAGATCTGGAGCAGCTCCTACATTCAGCTCTGGAGCTGTTCTCTCTGGGCTCAAGCACTTCAGGTAAAGGAGAATCAGCATGACCTCACCATCATGTTATGTAAATAGAAGAAATGCCTGTCAAGATCCCACCATCTGACAGCATCAGGTAAAGTTGTGTAGCAGATGAAGCATCTCAACTCATTTTTCAGACCTCTAGAGGATTTATATATCAACAAGATTTAGAATAAAATTTCATTGAGTCTATGTACATATTCAACCAGTTTTCATTCAGCCTTGCATGGATTAATCCACGAGATGCATCTATCATAAGCACACACATACACACCCACCCACACACACCAACACACACAGAAACATTCTCAAACACATTTCAATACGACCCTCTATAAAGCTCAAGATCAGCAAAATCCAATAAATTTTAACTTTAGTTAGTGTTTTCTTAAGCCTGTAAAGAATGCCAAAACTTGGATGCCATGGCAGTATGATCAGATCACATCAGGATCAGAGCAACTATGAGCCTCAATGTCACCTGTGGCAATGGAAATAGTATTTTTTTATTGTTGATGGAATTGGTCATATATCGTCGCCATTGCTTTCAGAGTGGTTTTCTAAGCTATCTTCTGAGTAGTGTGCTAATTTATGCATATGTTTATAATTTTTCCTCTGAACATGCTCACAGTGTACAGTTAATTTTAAAAATTTGCTGTGGCCTGTTTGTTGCAACTTTTCTGAAGGGCCACTGATTTTTCTTTTCTTAACATTCTCCCCCCAACCATGCTGTTTCTGAATATTCCATACTTTAAAATTTCATACACGCTGGGCAGTGGTGGTGCATGTATCCCTGTACTCAGGTGGCAGAGGTAGGTACATCTCTGTGAGATAGAGGCCAGCCTGGTCTACAAAGTTTGTTCAGAACAGTCAAGTCCACACAGAGAAACCCTGACTCGAAAAAAAATTCATACACAGCATTTAGTACAAGATACAGGAGTGTCACTACAGACTTCTTGTAGATAATTATGCTTGGCCTCTTCCAATAGCTTTATATGGAGAATTTTCCCCCTTTCTGTCCTGCACCATTACCATTGGCAAACATAACCATATTAAATAAATATATTTGTACACAGTAACTAATTTCTTAACATCCAACAAACTTTCTTGTGTCATAATTAACATTCACTTTGTTTCAGAATAGAAGTTTTGCTGAGTATATTGTAGGTGCACTGATTCATGCCACAGGAAAGGAAGCAGCCTGGGTTCTCTGTCCTCAAGTGTGTCCTGTTTATGAAATTTTCCTTTTGATTGGAATATTGGGAAGTCTTTTGCATTCTGATTCTGAAACCTGTTAAAAAAGTAAATAAAGTTATTATTTACTCAGGTTGTAACTTCTGAGGAACAAGGTCTAGTTCCTGCCTTGTGCCTTGTTTATAATAGACACTACAGGGAACTAAAGTTATATATTACTCCTTTATTCACATTGAGTGGACATAGAGGACCAGGTCCCTTGTGTGTGTGTGTGTGTGTGTGTGTGTGTGTGTGTGTGTGTGTGTGTGTGTGTGTGTGTGCGTGTGCTGCTGCTGTTGCTTTCGAATGAACTAGTATGTCTTCTTGACTCGATTTTCTCATTAAAATTTTTGTAACTCCAGAATTTGATTCATATAGATATGCCTTATGCACCAGTCTTAAAATTATCAGAAAAAAATCCAATTTTATATTCAAGTCAAGCATTTTCTTACCTTGATTTAGTGTTCTAGAACTTTGTGTATTTCTTCACATTTTTAAGTGACCTGGAATCCAGGGAGGTTTAGACTTTCAAGCAGAGAGATACAGCACAGCATACTGATTGTAGTTGAAAATATACTCATTTAGACAAATAAGCAGCAGTTATAGTGGGTCATGCTCTATTCAATATAGGATATTAACTAAATTTAGAAAGCTTCATGACAGTGTTTAACTATAAAACAGATTTGATAATTGAAAATGAGGACATTTGTTTTGTATCTCACTCATATGTGATGGTTAATCTGCATCATCAACTTGAACGTAAGTACAAGTACAAATACACATCTGGGTGTGTCTGTTATAGCATTTCCAAAGACTGTTAACTGGGGGATGGTGACCTACCCTGAATATATACAATAGTATTCCATGGCCTGGGATCCCAGACTGAATAAAGAGAGAAGACTATGAAGTCCAGATGAGCACAGCATCTGCCACTCAGCTTCCTGTCTGTGTCAATCTGAGCACCTGCCTCATATACCTACTGCTAGGCTTTCCTCATCTTGATGAAACCACAAAACATGGGCCTAAGTGAACACTTTCCTCCTTTAGGAGTTTTTGTTATTTTATGTCACATTAGTAAGAAAATAAATTAATAAACTGAGGAAGAGAGCAAACATCAAACTTTCATAATTTCCCATTCTTTCACTAAGTCAAACTGTTTCTTTTCAGAAACCAATCATATCAGTGTTGTCCCCTTGTTGAAGATACCCATATTTACTGTCCATGGAACAATACTGTTTCCTTTGTAAATTATAATATGCCTAGCTATATAAAGTTCCAGTGTATGAGCTTTTCTCAAGATACGTTGTGCAATTACTTCTGTTCTCATGCAGGTGGAGTAATGGCACAGGAATGCTGAGAGCTCACATATGGAACCACAGGAGGAGAAGGAGAGAACTTATTGTGAATGATGGACCCTATTGAAACTTCAAAGCCTTCCTCCAGTGACAAACAGTCATCAAATCAGGACAAAATATTCAAGTATCTGAGATTTACAGTGAGCATCTCTTCAATCCACCACAATAACCTGTGATGGTTAAAGAAACTCCATTTTTTTTTTTAGGTATCCATTTTGGTACCTAGTAGCTCTTTGTCTCTAAATTGATTGCCAATGTGATGCCCCCCAGAAATTTAAAGCTGTGGCTATCTTCTTGTTATGATATGACTAAGTGCTGATTTTTGACATCTGTAACCTGCACATGCAAACATTCGAGGAGTATTTTGATGTTGTCTTAACCATATAATCTTGGCAGAACAATACAATTACTGGGTTTTTGCATTTAAAAGTCCCTTCCTCTGGATTGCATGTTTCTGATTTGAGGTAGAGACTGTGGCCCTTTGAATGGTTTTAGGAAATTGGCTTAAATATAATCTGAATTGTCTTGGTTATCTGTTCACATGGTCTTGAACTCTACAACAAACCAATTATTTAACTCAGAGAATAGCAACAAATATTAACAAGCTAGTGATATCAGAATAACAACAACAACAAAAACAGTGAAAACAGCAAAACATAGTAGAACAATAGCATGAATAAGTGTCTGTACCTCCTGGTGACAGTATCAGAGTGTCACTGTAAAGTAAAATCATGGGCTGAATACATAGCTTAGTGGCAAAGATAACTATTTCCCTTCCAGAGGACCTTTTTTCAGTTCCCATTTCTTACCATGAGGAAAAAAGAAGTTACATTAAATGAAGTGAATGAATTCATAGATGCATGCTAATCATACTCCTCTTGCACATCTGAGTAAAGTCATTACAATGAATCAATTCAGTTGATGAAGGTGGACACCTTTCATGCTGATTATAGACATATTTATAAGAGAAATTATGAAGAATCCGTTGTCATCAAGATCTTCAGGAAAAAAAAATGCTGGAAAAACACATTCCTAAGAATAGTACCCAGAAGCATGGAAATGAATATATCCTATGGATATGAAAGTAAACCTATGGCCAAATGAGGAATTTTATTAACCATATCATCAAGTAGACTGTGATGCTTGAAGGGGCAGAGGATGTTTCAGAAAGGAGAATATTTTAGTGGAATTAGATCCATATCAGATGCAAACAACTGCTAGCCTCTTTGTGGATACTTATGTACTTACATATCTGTGAGCATATGTGTGCTTTATTGTGGGGGTATATATGTAAGGCCAGTGGTCAGCCTTGGGTTTCGTGACTTAGGCAATCGTCATTTCATTTTTTAAGCCAGGATCTATAGTGACCCCAAGCTTTTTGCATTATTCCACCTTTCCATGGCTAGAATTTCAAACTCATGGCAGAATACCAGAAATTTGCAGGCATGCTTGTTTACTACCATAAGATCTCAAGAATGAGCAGTGAAACACTGTACTGACTGAGCTGTCTCCCAAGGCTAACTCACTGTGAACTTCCCACCTTCTCCCTTGGTAGCCAGACAATCAACATTTAGAGAGACCCTGTTTATTAATATGCACTCTACAAGTGATTATAAAGTGGAAAGCCACATTACCTGCAATTCCAGAAATCTATTCAGAAAGACAGTTTACATGCTAATAAAAACACTTAGAAGTGTGATTCTTCAGTCATTCTTAAAGGTTACTTTGAAAGATGTGGTTCTTAGGTCCAAATTTATGTCCAATTAACTATTTTCTTTAGATCTGCTAATTTCTAAGATATTTTCCATGTACTATTTGTAGGCTCAGAAGCTCCTTCATCAAGCAATGTGAGATTTTCAACACTATAAGGTCCTGTCCCTCATGCTTATCCATTTAGGGAATCACAGGAACAATTCAGCTAAGCTGTACAAAACAGTACCTTTGTAGTTTCTAAGGCTTCAAAACAGCTTTGTAAACAAAATGTTGAAATACCTTGATCAAACTGAGATGGAATAAAAGATGTAAATCTTGGATGGCTTTCAAGGTGCTGGAAGATGCTGGAGGATACAGGGAGAAAATTGTCATTTATTTTATCTCAGCTGTGGACACTCAGTGTAACACAATCATCTTTCCATGTAAACTGTGCCCACTGGTACCATACTGGAAAGTCTGTTACAGGTTTTAAAATGTGATTAGAACTGATGCCTGATCTGTCATTCACCATCTGGTAGAGGGTGGCCTGTGTCTCACATCCAGCCAGCTGGTCTAGGCATTGCTTACCGCTGCACAAAATTGGGAAACTGGGGATCAAATGTCCCAAGGGACCATTTCTCATTCAGAGATGGCTAGAGAATGTTAAGGTGAGGCCCGTGGCCTGGGTCCTAGGACAGGTTCCCAATATTACTGTGGATCAGCACCAAAATAGCAGCAGTAGTGGATGTAGCAGGCCCCAGTGGTTAAAATGGCAGTTCTGCCATTGCTGCCTGAATACTGGGCATCTTATGGCAGTCCCCTAAACCTCCTCCTGGAATAAATGGAGTCTCAGATGGTCATGGTAGAGGAATGGCAAGCAAGAGAGTGAGCCTAAGAGCATACCAGTCAGCCTTTATTTATAAACCTTGGGCAGTTGAGAGGAGATTTGATGGTAGATGTGCTAATTGGATGGGCAAAGGGTGCTGGGGAAACTTAATCAACATACAGTGGTACCTTATTTACATACAGTAGCATGGGCCCTTATCCAAGGAAAAAACAGTACTTAATTACTCCATATGAGAGGGAATATCTTCCACGCATTGTTGGGGGATGATCTAATGTATTTTGATGCTAATTACTACTTGCTGTCTCTGTGATCCACCCTTTAATTAATAAAAAGCCCTGCCACCTGGGCAGGGCAGATGAGGTAGAGGTGTGGCTAAGGGTCCCAAGAAGGAAAGAGAGAGAGAAATTCAGGAAAGAGTAGAAAGAGAGACTCTGAGGAGAAGAGAGGAAGGCCACCATGGGTTAGATGGAAGAGAAGCACATGGCAGGCGTGGATGAAAATTCAGCCCAGATGAAGAACATTAGCAAGTATTTATGATTATGGATGAGAAGTAGCTTCATAGAAGTTATTAGAGGCAGATGGCATGGGACTGCGGCAAGTATCACATACCTGCCTCACTATGGAAAATAGTTCAGAGGATTGATATTTGCCCTGTCCAAGTTAACTAAGGCTATTTAAAAATATAACAAGTGTCAGTATCTTAATTGATAGCTAGCTGGGCCTACAGATAATACAGGTAATTTAAAAACAATAAAATATGATTAATGGTCATTTGTTGGAGGCTAGGATCTCCTTAGCATAGGGTGCCATTCTCACATAGATTTATAACATGAAATGTCAACTACTTAAAAATCAAAGCTTCAAAATCGTCTTATTGTCTATATTTCAATGGGCCATAATATTTTTATACTTTACCTTTTACCAAAGTACAAAAAAATACTGTAACTATTAAGGAGCTTCAGAAAACCAGTGTTAATATATAAAAATCAATTACTATATTACATAGAAGACATCAGCACAATCAACACTTTTATATATTAGCAAGACAATGGACTTGATATTTTTCCTTCTTAAAATTTTCTTCTTATTTATTGGAAATAAATTTTCTCATGCTTTATCCTCCCAACCCGTCCTCCTCCCAGGCCTACACCCCATGTCCAGATCCATTTATTTCTGTCCCTCAGAAAGGACAGACTTCTAAAGCGAGTCATTCTTGACAAGGCAACATACCAGAATAAAAAGGGCCCCAAGACCTAGTGAAATAATTGGATAACAAATTATTTACATACTCAGGAGTCCCATGTAAATACTGACCTGAATGCTATAATATATGTGCAGAGAAACTAGTGCAGACTAGTGCTGCTTCACTCTCTATGAGTTCAAGAAACTTCCTCAGTTAAATCTGAAGGCCTTATTATCCATAAGGCTTTTAACCACTGTGACTCTTACACTGTTTCGATCCCTTCTTCCTTGGGGTTCTCTGAGCTCTGAGAAGAAATATTTGAGGGAGATATTCAATTTAATGTTGTATGTTCCAATGTCTCTGTCTGTCTGCCTCTGTCTCTGTCTGTCTCTCTATCTCTCTTTCTTTCCCACTTTCTCTGTCTCTCTCTTACTTTCTCTCTCTCTTTCTGCATGATGTCTGGCAGTGGGTCTGTGGTGTGTGGTAAACTGAATAAAAATGCCCCTGATAGACCCATAGAATATTACACTATTAGCAAGGGTGATCTTGTTGGAGAAATTATGTCACTGGAAGTGGTCTGTAAATCTCAAATGCTCAATTCAGACCAAGTGTGTCTCAGTATCTCCCTGCTACATAAGACTCTGCTATAAAATTCTCATCTCAGTCTTTAGAACCATCTTTGTTTCCACACCACAATGTTTCCTGCAATGACAATAATGGACTAAGCCCCTGAACTATAAGCCAGCTCCAGTTAAATTTTTTCAATTATAAGAGTTGCCATGGTCTTGGTATATTTTCACAGCAATAAACCCAAACCAAGGCAGGGTCTCTATATTTGCTTACATCTGCTGAAAGAAGAAGCTTCTGTGATGATGGATGAATCAGGCACCATTCTATGAGTATAGCAGAATGTCATACGGGTTATTTTGTTGATACTTAAAATAATCAAGACCAGTAGTATTTGGTTTCACCTGAGATCTCTGCGGCATCTACTCTGTTGTTCTTGGTCACCCAAACAGTGTCAGGTATGAGTTCCATTTCATAGACTGAACTTTAAGTTTAACCAGACATTGGTTGACTACTCCCATAAATCTGTGCCATCATTGCCATATCATATCTTGGAGACTGTACGTACTGTAGTTCAAACTTTTGTGGCTCAGTTGGTACTAATGTTTGTCTTTTGGTAGTTTACAGAGTACTTTTCCACAACAAAGAAATTAGAACATAGGAGTGATGGCTACATTTAGGCTCCAGCTAGACTTAACCTTGTTATATAAGTTGGGTGGGTTTTGTTGCAGCAATGGGATTCTATAGTCAGTTTGAAGAACCAGCTCATTGTCTTACCAATAGCCTTGGACAACAAGTTAATTGAATGCAACACAGTCCTTCTCTTGCAAGCCTCTTTGTTGACAAGAGATGGCCAGTTGGAACCCAGTCATTCTCATTTCTAGGAGACTCCATTAAAATGATCTTATATTTTAGGGAGTTTCTATTTTACTATGTTTTCATACCCACACTCAAATGTCCCTCATTTCTCCCAGCATTATACCCACAACCCTATTTATCTTTTCTCAATCTGATCCTCAGATTCTCATCCCAACCTACTCTAGTTCATCAAGAAAGTATTCCCTTACAGGAAGATCCTTGTGTTCCCCTCCAGTCCATTCCTCTGTACCATAGGTTCCTAACTTTTCTAATATTGAGACCCTTTAATACTATTACTCATGTTGTGGTGACTCCCAACCTCAAAATTATGTTGCTACCTCATAACGGTAATTTTGCTACTGTTATGACTTATAATGTAAATATCTGCATTTTTTTGGCCTTAGGTAACCTTTATGAAAAGTTCATTCAACCACCAAAGGGGTTGAGAACAACTGCTCAATACCTAACCTATTTTGTTCTAGGTTTTCTGTCATTTATTTGAGGACTAATATTCATATGTAAGTGAATTCATGCTTAATTTATCTTTCTGGGTCTATGTTGCTTCACACATGATGGTTTTCTATAGTTCCCTCCATTTGCCTGCACATTTGAAGATGCCAATTAATAAAAACAGCTAAGTATAACTCCATTGTATAAATACACCACAATTCTTCCATTCTTGTGTTGGGGAACATCTAGATTATTTTAATTTTCTGGCTATTACGATGAGAGAAATACTGAACATATTTGAGCAAGTGTCCTTGTGCTAAGATGGAGAGTTCTTTGGGTATATGTCCAAAAGTGGTATAACTCGATCATGAGGTAGATTCATTTCCAACTTTATGAGGAACCACTATGTAGATTTCCATATACATGAGCTTTCAATCACAGCAGCAGTGCATGAGTATTCGCTTAATTTCTCATCTTCAGTACAATGAGGTATCTGTGCTATTGATCTTGGCCATTATGAGAGGTGTCAGATGGAATCTCTAAGTAACTTTGACTTGTAACTGTCTGGTGGCTAAGTAATTTGAATATGTCTTTAAGATACATGGTATTGGCATAAAAGCAAACATGTTGATCGATGGAATTTAAGACACGTGTATAAATCCACATACTTAAGGACACTGAGTTCTTATAAAGAAGCCAGAAATACATGTTAAAGTACCAGAAACAGCTTCAGCAAATGCTGTTTGAGTTTCTTCTATAGATAAATATTTGTTTATAAATGAACCCTGTTGTTAATTGGATTATTTGGCTTTTTGATTTCTACTTTGAGTTCTTTATATAATTTGAATATTAATCTTTTATAGGATATGGGGTTGGTAAAAATCTCTTCCTATTCTCTACTTTGTACAACTGATAGTGTCTTTTGCCTCGTAGAATGTTTTTAGTTACATGAGGTCTCATTTATTCATTATTGATCTTAGTGCCTGTGCTATCAATATTCTGTTCAGGAAATCTCCCATGCCAGTAAGTTCAAGGTTGTTCTCCAGTATCTCTTCTGTCATGTTAACTGTATGTGGTTTTATGTTGAGGCCTTTTATTTACTTAGATTTATGTTTTGTGTAGTGTGATTAGTATGGATCTATTTGCATTCTTCTATCTGCAGACAACTGGTTTCACCAAAAGCATTTGTTGAAGCTGGTTCTAGTTCTTCAGTGTGTATTTCTGGCTTCTTTATTAAACACTCAGGTGTCCATATGTATGTGGATATATACATGTGTCTTCAATTCTATTGATCAACATGTTTGTTTTTATGCCAATACCATGAAGCTTTTATTGCTATAGCTCTGTAACACAGCTTACAATTGGGAGTGGAGAGGCGATAGACATTAAATAGTTAAGGATCTTTTTGGCTATCTAGGGATTTTTGTTTTTCCATATAAACTTGAGAATTGTCCTCTCAATCTTTATGAAAAGTTGTATTGAAATTTTGATGAGAGTTGCATTGAATCTGTAGTTTGCTTTTGGTAGAAGGATCATTTTTACTGTGTTAGTCCTATTTATCCATGAGCGTGGGTGATTATTCCATCTTCTGATATCTTCCTTAATTTCATTCTTCAGAGTCTTGATGTTTATGTCATCAAATATTTTATTTGCTTGATTAGAATTAATCCAAAATAGTTTATATTATTTGAGGCTGTTGTGAAAGATATTCTTTTTCTTATTTCTTTCTTAGTTCATTTGTCATTAATATATATATATAAGAGCTACTGACTTATGTGAGTTAATGTTGTATCTAGCTATATTGCTGAATTTGTGTGACAGCTGAATTGAAATTTGAAAATTTTATTAAAAATATTAAATGCTATCAAAGTAGGAAGTGGGAAAAGTTAAAGAGAGGTGATAAATATAATCAGTATATACTGTATTAATGAATAAAATTCTGAAAGAACAAAATGGTACTAAAAAATAACTAAAGACAAGATTCTGTTTAGGTCTCTACCATACATATCATACATTTTTTCATGATTGTTGCAATATCCTACATAAATCAGATTCTGGAATAAACTAGATCACTAATAGTTACAACTCTTAAACATAAAATAACATTTTGAAGAAAAAATATTTATGCAGAAATGCTTAAATTATGCAATCATGCTCCTTATTTATGTGCAATTATTAATAAAAAAGGAATAAGGTCGTAAAATTACTAGGATTGACAGATATTAAAACCTAAGAAGTTGTTTTACTTGTTTTTACATATATAGCCATCATGGTGTAATGGTTAAGGCCTCAGTACATGGTACCTTTAAGTTGAGTCTTTGATATAATTATAAAATTTTTGATATAATTAGGAAGTGTACCATGGTTACATAGATCAGTGAGAGCCTTGACTGACTAAGCTTTCTAGTGTCTGTAAGACAGAGCATCAGAGGGGAGAAAAAGCTGCACAGACAGAGATATTTTTGAAATGTTTGGGTGATTCTTCTAAAATATTTTTTAGGATCTTCACAATGAAGTGTATGAAGAGACACTCGTCAGTGTTGGGATAATCAACTAAGGATCAGAGTGACCTATCTGCCCTCCAACAGAAGCCTGGGAATAGTCCTTATTGCAAAAGCAAAAAGAGAGAGTCATCAATGATGAAGTACTGGTTGTTGTCCAGTGCTAATCAGATTATTTCTGATAGTGACTCTTGACATCCAAAAATAGATGGTCAAAATGGTTTGTTAATGACTAACTTTCAGAGTAAAGTATTCTCTAGACAAGTTAAAAGGAGAAAAAGCTAACATTTACATTGGCTAAAATTCAGGGTTTGAAAGTATGCAAATGCCTAATTGGTATTATTAAGATATGTGATCTGACTTCAGCTTATTGTACATCCCCCACCAAGAATAGGAAAACACACACTCACATGTTTATGTTATATTTATTAAAGGCAGAAAATGTTCTATAATACTACTCTTACTTTCAGAAAAGCAAAACAAGATTTAAAGCATAAAAGATACCCTCCTTATCCTTAATTAAATTAAATTAGATGTACATAATATATTTCAGGAAAGGTCTTCAACATTAGAAAGTAACATATTGTACTATTGTCAGACAAAAGGAAATCAAAAGACAAAGCTGAAATAAATTTTGAATGTTTGAAGGTTATTCTACCAAATGAAAGATTATGGGTCACTGCTTTTGCAGTTCAACAGGCAATTATACTTCATGTGTATATTCTAGATAACAAAAAGTGTTTCAGAGGTAGGTCCTCAGTTTTTACCTTTAAAAAATATCATAGGGGCTGGTAAGATAAATCACCAATTAAGAAACATGCCTCCAAGTCTGAGGACCTGAGTTCAGTTCTTGGGACCCACAAAGTGGAAAAATAGACTGGATCCCCTCTGACCTCCACATCAACACAGAGGGCTCTCTCTGACTCTCTGTCTCTCTCTCCCTCTCAGTAATTATAATAAAAGTCTAAGAAGAGACAAACAAAGGAACTATAATCTTTTAAAAATCATTTTAAAAACAATAAGATAACAATGGAAATCCTTGAAATGAAAATGGCAACCTTGAAGAAAAAAATCAAAGAAAGTACAAGTTGACCCTTTAAGAAGAACAATAAAGTTGACAAATTCTAAATAGGAAAACAGAATTAACACAAATTATCGGTAATAATGAAAAGGTAACATAGTTACAGACTGAAAGCTATTGACAATTAAGCAATGACAGAGGTGCTAAAGTAATGCAAAATCAAAACAAAAGAAAGCAACAAGTTCAACAAGTAGCACTGTGCCTATTGAATGTGTGCTAAAAACCATATTCCAAAGCAATCTGCTGACAGTAATAGCAATGAATAGTAACAGAAGAAATAGTATAAACTGCACATAATTCATGCATTCCCTCCCCCCTCTCTCTCTCACCTGTGTGTCTGTCTACTTATCTATCATCTATCTATCTATCTATCTATCTATCTATCTATCTATCTATCTATCTATTTATCTATCTATCCATATTTTAGGCTTATTTGACTACAATTAGGTAAAGAAAAATAATAGTATTTTTCCTAAACACATGAAAAATTACAACATAGAAAACATTACAAAAACATTTATCAATATATAAGAAGGATAATAGCTTTAGTATAGTTTAATACCTAGGAAACACAGTCTTACAGCAGACATACTGGTCGTTTGGACCTTATTTTGTTCCCTTTTCTATAACATTTCTTAATTTCAGTTGTTGAACTGTATTATAACTGTATCAATTGGAGCTGGGCATTCTTATATCCACAGGGTTTCTATTTTTTATTTATCTCTCATAAAATGTGAAAATATTCCTAGGACAAGTGTGTTTTTAAGTCTTGTGGCTTCACTTGCAGAAACTACCTTTTTCTCACCTGTTTGTCCTGTTTCTTCCCTGTTTTTCTGTGCTCTGTGTAATGACTCTCTCTTTACTAATGCTAAACTTCCACTTAGGCTTAATTATTTCTTTGAGTGTCTCCTAATAACAAACTTCCAATTCCTTAGAAAATTATAATCTCTCCACTTTCAAACTCCTGTTATAGTCTTACCATTTCTGTATGTCTCCGTAAGAGATAAAATAGATGCTTAATATCCTTGCCTCTATTTTCTGTGTGTGTATCTAAAGTCAATTATCCAAATTAGCAGAATGACTGCTAAAGGGAATGATAGTGACACTCAACCTCAGAGCTTTCCATAGTTGCTGTCAACATATGTCTCACTGTCTAAATTAGCCAGTGACAGAATGTGTGCATTTTATTAGTTGAGGTGTAATAGTGGCTTTCTGTTGCTGTCATGGTATAACCAGACCAAAAATCAACTTTGGGTAGGAAGGGTCTACTTTGGCTCACAATTCTGGAAGCAATATAGTCTATCTCAATAGGGAATGTAAACTAACAAGTTATGAGGTGGACCAGTTACATTTTCTACATCGTAGTAAAAGAAGAGAAAAGGTCAACAGCTAATGGGGCTAGGAAACTAAATTTCGAAATAAAAACCTAGTAATATAAATGGTTTCCAAAGGCTTTGCCTCCTAAAGAGTTCATAACCTTCTGAAACAGTGACTCTACGTGGACCAATTGCTTAAACATGGATGACTATGAAGGACATTACATGATTAAAAACATTTCATGGTAGAAAACTGCAGTGGCATATAACCCCCAACTAGGAAATTAGCTGAGATGAGAAGCACAGATGTTTTAATAAAGACATACTCACTGGAGAGTGTAACAGCATCATATTCTTCCTAAGATTTCCTTGAGAAAATACTTAATATGCAAACAATATATTTCAAGTATTTAATGAGACTAGAAGATGTCATGTGATGAAAGTTGATTGCCTCCCTGTAGAATATATGATTGTCCAATATGCATTTAATCCATGTTAAGTACCTTTCAGTAGCTGTCAAATGTATAAAACCTTATATTCATAAGGCAGCTGCAATACTCCCACTGGGAGATGATCCTCAAACAAAGAGTTAAAGGGAAAGAAAAAGCAGAACAAAGGACTTACTAAGCCTCTCATTCTCTATTTGACAAAAAGAGATTAAATAAAGCCCTAAACAGGCATAAACTAATGACATCATGGTACTGGCTTAAAACCAGCAAACAGAAAAACCAAAGCCTATTAACTCAATTTTGTACAAAGATCAGCTTTAAAGCCGAAACTAGGAACACATTTAGTATGTTGAAAAAATATTACATTTTGTCTTTGACCCTTGCATTCCTCTACCTATTTTTAGCCTTTGTATTAAGCCTTCCTGTTTTGAATATGACTGATCATCAGCAGGGAAACAACATTTTCTTTTTTTTTCTTTTTTTTTTTTAATTAATTTATTCTTGTTACATCTCAATGTTTATCCCATCCCTTGTATCCTCCCATTTCTCTCCCCCCCCCACCCCCATTTTCCCATTATTCCCCTCTCCTTTGACTGTTCCTGAGGGGGATTACGTCCCCCTGTATATTCTCATAGGGTATCAAGTCTCTTCTTGGCTACTTGCTGTCCTTCCTCTGAGTGCCACCAGTTCTCCCCCTCCAGGGGACATGGTCAAATGTGAGGCACCAGAGTACGTGAGAAAGTCGTATCACACTCTCCACTCAACTGTGGAGAATATTCTGACCATTGGCTAGATCTGGGTAGGGGTTTAAAGTTTACCTCCTGTATTGTCCTTGGCTGGTGCCTTAGTTTGAGCGGGACCCCTGGGCCCAAATCTGCCTATCATATTGTTCTACTTGTAGATTTCTAGGACCCTCTGTATCCTTTTATTTTGCTATTCTCCCATGCGTCTCTCATTTAGAGTCCCAATAGGATGCCTTCCCCTCTGTCCCAGTTTCCTGGTAAGTGAAGGCTTTCGTGGGACATGCCCCTTGGGCTAGTATGCAGATATAAGTGAGTATATACCATTTGATTCTTTCTGCTTCTGGGTTAACTCACTCATTATGATCATTTCTAGCTCAATCCATTTATCCAAAAATTTCGGGAATTCCTTGTTTTTAATAGCTGAGTAGTATTCCATAGTGTATATGTACCACAGTTTCTTTATCCACTCTTCTACTGAGGGACACTTAGGCTGTTTCCATGTTCTGGCTATTATGAATAAGGCTGCTATGAACATGGTTGAGCAAATTTTCTTGTTGTGTGCTGGAGCATCTTCTGGGTATATTCCAAGGAGTGGGATAGCTGGGTCTTGAGGAAGCCCTATTCCCATTTTTCTGAGATAGCACCAGATAGATTTCCAAAGTGGCTGTACTAGTTTGCATTCCCACCAGCAATGAAGGAGTGTTCCTCTCTCCCCACATCCTCGCCAGCATGTGGTGTCACTTAAGTTTTTGATCTTGGCCATTCTGATGGGTGCAAGATGGAATCTCAGAGTTGTTTTGATTTGCATTTCCCTGATGACGAAGGAGGTTGAGCATTTCTTTAAGTGTTTCTCAGCCATTTGATACTCCTCTGTTGAGAATTCTCTGTTTAGTTCCAAGCCCCATTTCTCAATTGGGTTATTCGGTTTGGTAGTGTTTAATTTCTTGAGTTCTTTATATATTTTGGATATTAGACTTTTGTCAGATGTAGGGTTGGTGAAGTTCTTTTCCCAGTCTGTAGGCTGTCGCTTTGTTCTCTTGACAGTGTCTCCTGCTTTACAGAAGCTTCTCAGCCTCATGAGGTCCCATTTATTAATGGTTGACATTAAGGCCTAGGCCGTTGGTGTTCTGTTCAGGAAGTTGTCTCCTGTGTCAATATGTTCCAGGCTCGTTCCCACTTTTTCTTCCCAGTGGCTTAGTGTCTCTGGTTTTATGTTGAGGTCTTTAATCCACTTGGATTTGAGTTTTGTGCAAGGTGACAAATATGGGTCCAGTTTCATTTTTTTACACATAGACCTCCAGTTAGACCAGCACCATTTGTTGAAGATGCTATCCTTTTTCCATTGAATGGATTTGGCTTCTTTGTCAAAAATCAAGTGACCATATGTGTGTGGATTCATATCTGGGTCTTCGATTCGATTCCACTGATCAACCAGCCTGTTGCTGTGCCAGTACCATGCTGTTTTAATTACTATTGCTTTATAGTACAGTTTGAGATCAGGTATGGAGATTCCTCTGGAGCACCTTTTATTGTACAAGATTGTTTTAGCTATTCTGGGTTTTTTGTTTTTCCATATGAAGTTCAGAATTGAACTTTCAATGTCTTTAAAAAATTGTGTAGTTATTTTGATAGGGATTGCATTGAATCTGTAGATTGCTTTTGGTAGGATGGCCATTTTTACTATGTTAATTCTCCCGATCCATGAGCAAGGAAGATCATGCCATCTTCTCAGGTCATCTTCAATCTCTTTCTTCAGAGTTTTGAAATTTTTTTCATACAAGTCCTTCACTTGCTTAGTTAGGGTAACTCCTAGATATTTTATATTGCTTGTGGCTAATGTGAAGGGTGTGGTTTTCCTAATTTCTTCCTCTGCAAGCTTGTCATTTGTGTATAGGAAGGCTACAGACTTTTTTGAGTTAATTTTGTATCCAGCCAATTTGCTGAAGTTGTTTATCAGCTGTAGGAGTTCTCTGGTGGAATTTTGAGGGTCACTTATGTACACTATCATATCATCTGCAAAGAGGGATAATTTGACTTCCTCCTTTCCCATTTGGATACCCTTGATCTCCTTTTGTTGTCTTATTGCTCTGGCTAGAACTTCGAGTACTATATTGAAGAGATATGGAGAGAGTGGGCAGCCTTGCCTTGTTCCCGATTTTAGAGGAATTTCCTTGAGTATCTCACCATTTACTTTGACTTTGGCTATTGGCTTGCTGTATATAGCCTTTATTATGTTTAGGAAAGTGCCTTGTATCCCCGATCTCTCTAAAACTTTAAACATGAATGGGTGTTGAATTTTATCAAATGCTTTCTCTGCATCCAAGGAGATGATCATGTGGTTTTTTGTTTTCAGTTTGTTTATATGGTGGATTACATTGATGGATTTCCGTATATTAAACCATCCCTACATGCCTGGAATGAAGCCTACTTGGTCATGATGAATGATATCTTTGATGTGTTCCTGTATTCGTTTTGCAAGTATTTTATTTAGTATTTTTGCATCTATGTTCATAAGAGAAATTGGTCTGAAATTCTCTTTCTTTGTTGAGACTTTGTGGGGTTTAGGTATCAATGAGACTATGGCCTCATAGAATGAATTTGGTAATGTTCCATCCATTTCTATCTTTTGGAGTAGCTTGAAGAGTATCTGTATTAGCTCGCCCTTAAAGGTCTGGTAGAATTCTGCACTGAAACCATCTGGCCCTGGGCTTTTTTTGGTTGGGAGACCATCGATGATTGCTTCTATTTCTGTAGGGGAAATGGGACTATTTAACTTGTTTATCTGTTCTTCATTCAACTTTGGCAAGTGAACTTGATCAAGAAAATCGTCCATTTCCCTTAGATTTTCAAATTTTGTGGCGTATATGCCTTCAAAGTAGGATCTTATGATTCTTTGAATTTCTTCAGTGTCTGTTGTTATGTCTCCCTTTTCATTTCTGATTTTGTTGATTTCAATACTGTCTCTCTGCCTTTTAGTTAGTTTGACTAATGGTCTGTCTATCTTGTTGATTTTCTCAAAGAACCAGCTTTTGGTTTTGTTGATTCTTTGGACTGGTTTCTTAGTTTCTAACTTGTTAATTTCAGCCCTGAGTTTGATTATTTCCAGGCGTCTACTCCTCTTGGGTGTTTCTGCTTCTTTTTTTTTCTAGGGCTTCCAGTTGTGTTGTTAAGATGCTTATGTGCAATGTTTCCAATTTCTTTTTAAATGCACTTAGTGCTATGAATTTTCCTCTTAGCACTGCTTTCAATGTATCCCACAAATTTGGGTATGTCGTTTCTTCATTTTCATTGAATTTCAGAAACTCCTTGATTTCTTTCTTTATTTCTTCCCTGACCCAGGTGTCATTTAGCAGAGAGTTGTTTAGTTTCCACATACGTGTAGGCTTTTTGTTATTTCTGTTGTTGTTGAATTGCAGCCTAAGAGCATGGTGATCTGATAGGATACAAGGTATTATTTCAATCCTCTTGTATCTATTGAGACTTGCTTTGTGACCTACGATGTGATCAATTTTGGAGAAGGTTCCATGGGGTGCAGAGAAGAAGGTGTATTCTTTCTTGTTTGGGTGAAAGGTTCTATAGATATCTGTTAGATCCATTTGACCCATGGCATTGGTTAATGATGTTATTTCTCGGCTTAGTTTCTGTTTCAATGACTTATCCTTCAGTGAGAGTGGGGTGTTGAAGTCTCCCACTATTATTGTGTGGGGATCGATGTGTGGTTTAAGCTTTTTTAGGAGATCTTTTACAAATGTGGGTGCCCTTGTATTGGGAGCATAGATGTTCAGAATTGTGATGTCATCTTGGTTGACTTTACCTTTGACGAGTATGAAGTGTCCTTCCTCATCCCTTTTGATTAATTTTGGTTGAAAGTCTATTTTGTTCGATACTAAAATGGCTACACCTGCTTGCTTCTTGTGACCATTTGCTTGAAAAAAATTTTTCCAACCTTTTACCCTGAGGTAATGCCTTTCATTATGGGTGAGATGTGTTTCTTGGATGCAGAAGAATGTTGGATCTTGTTTATGTACCCATTCAGTTAGTCTGTGTTTTTTTATTGGAGAATTGATGCCATTGATGTTGAGAGATATTAATGACCAGTGACTGTTAAGAGTCTTAATTTTGATGTTGTTTCCAGTCGAGCGTTTATGTAGTTGTGTTTTTGCCATGGGATAGTTATCTATTTCCTGCGTAGTTTTGGTTGTAGCTTGACCCTTTGGGATGGAGTTTTCCTTCTAGTACCTTCTGTAAACCTGGGTTTGTGGATAGGTACTGTTTGAATTTGTTTTTGTCATGGAATATTTTGTTTTCTCTATCAATGGTTATTGATAATTTTGCTGGGTAAAGTAGTCTGGCCTGGCATCTGTGGTCTCTTAGGGTTTGCAGGATCTCTGTCCAGGCCCTTCTGGCTTTTATGGTCTCTGCTGAGAAGTCGGGTGTAATTCTGATAGGTTTGCCATTAAATGTTATTTGGCCCTTTTCCCTTGCAGCTTTTAATATTTTTTCTTTGTTCTGCAAGATTTGTGTTTTGATTATTATGTGGCGGGCAGTTTTTCTTTTCTGGTCAATTCTATTTGGTGTTCTGTAGGCCTCTTGTATGTTTATAGGCAATTCTTTCTTTAGATTGGGGAAATTTTATTCTATGATTTTGTTGAGAATAGTTTCTGGGCCCTGGAGTCTGATGTCTTCTCTTTCTTCAATGCCTATCATCCTCAGATTTCTTCTTTTCATGGTGTCCTTAATTTCTTGGATGTTTTGTGTCAGGAGTTTTCCATATTTGGCATTTTCTTTAATGGCTGATTCAATATCTGTGATTGTATCTTCTAGACCTGAGATTCGTTCTTCCATCTCTTGGATTCTGTTAGAAAAGCTCACCTCTGTGTTGCTTGCCTTCTTCTCTGAGGTCTCACGTTCTCGTTTTTCTTCTGTCTGTGTGTTTATCATTGAATCCATTTTCATTTTCAGATCTTGAACTGATTTTTTGATTTCTTTCATCTGATTTTTTGTATATTCCTGAGTTTCTTCCATTGCCTCTTTATAGGTCTTCAGAGCTTGAACCGTTTTATCTATTTCTTTCATCTGGTTGTTTGCATTTTCCTGCAATTTTTCCAGTTCCACTCTATGTGCTTCTTTTATATCTCTCACCTGTTTGTCTGTGTCTTCCTGCATTTGATTACGAATTTTATTTGTTTCCTCCATAATCATCCTCATTACTAAGGATTTGAGGTCATTTTCTTGTATTTCCGTTGTATTTGAGTTCTCTGGGTTGTTTTCTTTGGGATAGCTGGAAACTGGAGACGCCATGTTGTTTTGGGGTTTTTTGCGTATGCTTTTTCGTTGTCCTTTAGACATCGTGCCGTCTTTGTTTTTGTTGGGTAGCTTCCAGAGTTGAATGGAGGGTGTCTGACGATAGATTCACTTGTTTTCTCACGATTTTCCTAGGCTGGGACCTCAAAGCTTCACTGGTGTGGATGTTAGGAGGTTAGCCCTGTTGTTCTGGTCTCTCACAGTCAGTGATCCTCAGCCCCCCTCTTCTGTGGATCCTGCAATTGATCTGGGTCTCTGAATGAGCATTGGGTCAGGCCAAGGTATCCACAGCCTTCTGTGTTCCCTGCCAGGAGCACTGGGAACCGAACCACGGGCTGAACTCAGCTAGATTCTCTGGGCCTGAACCGTCTGCTAAGCTCAGCTAGGGATTCTGGGCCCAAAATACACACAGGGTCCAGCCAGAATTTTTGGGCTGGGACTACGCACCAAGCTCCGCTAGGGCCTTTTGGCCCAAAGTGCGTGCAGTGGTCAGTTATTGACTCAGGGCCTGAACTGACCACCAATCTCAGCCAGGAATTCTGGATTCAAACTGCACACTGTGTCCAACCAGAGTCTTAGAGCTGGTAGAACTGAGAGCTCTGTCCAGCCTGCGCCACAGCAGGAGAACTGCGGCTGCTTTGAGTTAGCGCCAGTGGTGTAACAAGTGCTCCACCCAGACTGTGTCACCGCAGGGGAGCTGCTGCTGAGCTGAGGTGGTGCCTAGGATGGAACTGAGCACGTCATCAAGCCTGTGCCACAGCAGGAGAACTGCGGCTGCTCTGAGTTAGCGCCAATGGTGGAACCAAGTGCTCTGCCCAGACTGTGTCACTGCTGGGGAGCTGCCACTGAGCTGAGGTGGCGCCTAGCGTGGAACTGAGTGCTAGGCCAGGCCAGCACCACTGCAGGAGAACTGCAGCTGCTCTGAGTTAGTGCCTGTGGTGAAACCAAGTGCTCCGCCTAGACTGTGTCACCGCAGGGGAGCTGCCGCTGAGCTGAGGTGCTGCCTAGTGTGGAGCAGTGTGCTCAACTAACCCTGCGCCACAGCAGGGGAGCTGTGGCTGGAGCTGAGTTAGTGCCTCAGGCAGAATTGCTTGCTGGGCCGGGCCAGTACCCGGGACTCTGGGGCCGAACTGTCTGCCGAGTCCAGTCTGGGTCCAAAGGCTCCACACGACCCAAATCCTGCCCTGAGTCCCCTCTCCCGCAGCAATTCCCACCAGCCACCACACCAATCGCTTCCACCGGAAGGCTATGAGCTGCAAACCTCAGCCGCCGCTGCTGGTGCCGCTGGTGCTGCTGCCTCTGCTGCTGCCGCTCTGATCAGAGAAAAACCACGCTCCTCCCGTGTGCAGGGGCACGCAGGTCCTCCGCACCCGGGTTCCTCCGAACTGTGGAGCACTCCCGCTGCCGTGATGTTCGGACCTCGGTGTTCCTGGCTCAGAAATCTGTGCAATTCCCTGAATTGTTCACTGGAGCCTCCAAACGCGGTCCACACTGCTCGCCGCCATCTTGGATTCCTAACATTTTCTTTTAGGATGAAGTTTTCTGGATTTATAATCCTCTAAACTTGACAAAAATATATATGTTTGTGCTTTAAAATTTTTGATTGGATTTACATAACAGATTACTTTTTAGTTCTTTATGAAACATGGCCTTTGGGTTGGGAGAGATGACTAAATGGTTAAGAGCACTTCTTGCTCTGGAAGAGGACACCTAGATTCATTTCTCAGCACCCACATCAGGGAGACCGACAGCCACTCCTGGAGATCTAAGGCACCTCACATTTCACACACACACACACAAACACAGACACACACACACACACACACACACCACTAATATAATTCTGTGATGACCCACATTATATTATTGGATTATTTCTAATCTAGTGCAACCACTAGGGAGACAGTTCTGTGGGTAGTAGTGCTGACGTTGCAAGCATGAGGACCTTAATTCAAATCCATTGAACTCATGTAAAATGCTACACATGACTATGCATGACTGTAATCCCATTACTACAGGTCAGAGATGTTCAAATGTCCCAGGGGTTCATTTGCTAGAGAGCCTAGCTAAAAGAATGAGTTTACGGCTCAGCATGAGACTTGGCTTTATTGTGATAGGCTAGACAACGATAAAGGTAGACACTTGATATCCTGCTCTGATCTCTGCATATGTATACAAGAGGTTATACATCCACACATTCAAATGCATTACACTCAAACAGACTCATATGTACATGCACACATACACACACACACACACTCACACACAAATGCACCCCATGAACAAGCACAGATACAAAATTTCAGACATATATACATATATTTGTAGCTCAAATTTGGAATCATTTATAAAGACTAGAGGAACTAGAGAGTGAAGGAATACATGTTCACACTTATGCACAGGTGATGTGTCCCTGGAGAAAGAGAGTTTTGTGCTTTTCTATGTAGTTTTAAAGTATATTTTGTGATTCTGTTTTTGTTTGTTGAGTAGTAATATCTGAATCACACTTCACCCTTCAATAATGGTAACAGAGCCTTTGAAAATATGAGAAGCACATAGCAATTTCATCACACATTGTGTTGACAAGCCTGAGTTACAGAAGCACTGGAACCACTCAGCAGATGATTGGTATTGTCATGTGAACTGCAACCTCATGGGTACCAGCTAGTCAGTTTTCTCAGGCAGGGCATATCTGCCATTTCAAATACACAGAAAAAATACTTCATTTCACAAAATTTCTCCTTTCTTGGATATTTGTGTACTCAAATCTAGTCTACAGAAACCAGGGGTGCATATATATCCTACTGTTATTTGGATAATGGATCCCCTAATGAAAATGGAAGATAGCAAATGTTTCCCACTTAATGGATTAGAAAGTCAATGATTTGTTCATCACCATATCAAGTATTCAAAATGATCCCGACGATGCTCTGGCATAAGCAAGATGGTAAGATCAAGCATATTGTAACAGTATTTAAAAGAAACTTCAAATATTGGTTTGCATAATTGCAGAATACACATTTTAAAAAATTACTTCTTTTAATAAGTTTGTACAATGTCTTTTGACTATATTCTTCCCACCCTAGCTCCTTCTAGATCCATACTCACTTTTTGGCTTTCAAGTCCAATTTAGATTGCCATATACTCTTATTCTCTAATATATGTGGCATTCCATATCATAACTTCACCTAAGAAGGATCAGATAAGAATTAACCACTGCAATTTTATACTTTTTAAAATTAAGAATAAAATCATAGTACCTTATTACATCTTTTCTCATATGCATTAATTACCAACTGGAATTTTTATTGGTACCGTATGTATTAATATTATTAACATTGTTTTCTTTTCTTATTTATGTATGTCCAGCACTGTTGTGTTAAAATGGGTTAAAGACTCTTGTTTAGTGTCCATATAATTTAAAAGATTTACTAGAATAGTGAGAGTCATGTATTTTTAAAAATATAGAGAAATTTGGCATTAAGAAGCTGAAAACCTCGTCTCTTTTTGAAAAGTTTATGTATTATAAAGTGATGTATAGTGTCTTAATTTACTTTCTGTTGTGATACAATGCCACAGAAAAAGCAGCTTTTGGGAGAACAGTCTACACAATCAAAGGACAAGTCATTGTGGTTGATATAGTCCTATAATTATTCACTCATTCTCTTGCTTGTAAATGAGTGGAGTAATTATCATATAATTTTCTTTTCCTTAAAAATGAGGAAAAAATTCAATCTTAAAAAGCAAAATAGGATCTTCAGCCTCCCCTTCTTGAGTGTTTCTAACTTCCCTTGCATTAATCAATGTTTCCAAAACTTTTCTATTTGCTATTTCTTCTTAAAGTGTTGCCAAATCCCTTCCTTTTTCCCCTTATTTCTTATCCCAAAATGCCCATCCTAGAGATAATCTGTCTGTTTGTCTGTCTGTCTGTCTATCTATATCTCATCTATTTATGTAACTAGCATAAAACTATCTCATCTATTTATCACTTATATAGACATCTATTATTTATCATGTATAAATCTTTTTATTTATGATCTATCAATAATCTATCTATCTTAATCTGTTCATTCATCAACCTACTTCATTTGTCTAAAGTTCTTCAGTAGAAAGAGAAAGAGGTAGAAGATGTTTCTGGTATTACATTCATGTAATCTCAGCTGTTAGGAGAAAAGTACAAGGAAAATTGTGAATTGGGTAGCAGCCTGAGCTACCCAGTGCACAATAGTGCCTCTGTGGTTCTGTATACATTAAACTTTTATCCCATCAGAAATAGTGGTGTCAATTGGGTTAAACTTCACTGGCTGTACCTTATGCTCAAGGGTGGGAAGCAGAGAAACTCTCACTTGTAGTAAACAGAAGTCTCTATCAAGTCACATGTAAGTAAGCCACTTTTTAAAAGCCTGGACTGGATAAACTCCCCCATTCTGAGTGCCTGAAAAATAACAAAATTTTTCTCCTAAAAGCCTATTCACATGGAAAGAGTAAAATAAAATCTTCCTACAAACTACTGTGTAATGCATTTTCATAGAATAATTGAGCAAAACAAGACAAGTAATTATCATAAAATGTGTGATTGGAAGAAGGCACTGTCCAGCCCCTTGCGGCTGTGATAGATGTTTATTTCTGAAACTTGAGGGTAGTCTGTATTCTATAACTTTTGCCTCCTGCACATGAATCATCCATCTGAAGGCTGGCGGAAGGGAGGAGCCAAGGTAATGCATAAATTAAACCGAAGAAAAAAGAAAATCTGAACTAAACATTTAAAACGCATACAATCAAAAGGCTCAGGCTTCTGCAGTTCATAACATTTTAATTTCCATCAATTAGTGCAGCTGTGCACTTCCCACAGTGCAAAGTCTCATGAAGGTATTTTAATTAAGTCATTATGCCCTGAGAGATAGGTATAATTATGAAGTATACTATTTTGAGTTCCCATAATTCAATAAGTTAGATGTTATGTTTTTGTGTGCTTTTCCTTCTTTTGTTGAGATGCCACTGGAAATGGGGAGCAAAGCAAGAAGAAAAACTCATAAAAGAAATGTCACAAAGGGGAAGAGCAATCACATCCTCATCACAAAGGCTTCTGAGAGGCTCTACAGAGAGGCTAGTTTTGTCCTTTAGACCCAGTGACAAGAAGGGAGCTGGGGAGATGGCTTGATAGATTACAGGTAATGTATCCTGTTAGCACAAGTACCTGCATTCAAGCCTCAGACACATGAAAAACAGCCAACTATGGCAGAGAGAACTTGTTAATCCCAGATATAGAGGGCAGAGCCTGGAGGATCATTGCCAGAGGCAGACTAGCCTTAGCTGCATGGGTGAGTCTTAAAGTAGTGAGAGACGTTTCCTAATAAGACAAGATGAGTAGCACAACACCGAAACTTTAAATTTGACTTTTACATGTGGACTCATGTGCATGCGTGCACACACACACACACACACACACACACACACACACACACACAAAGAAACACATGAGCATGAGCACACATACATGTAAACATACACAGAAAAATGAATTTGCATAGGCCGATGCAGGCCAATATGAGAGGAGACTGTGCTAAAAAAATAATCAAAAGAGAACAAAGACTAGAGAATTTTCCTCATATCTCTTTCTATAAAAACTACAGTATGTGCTTTTAGATTGCAGAACTTAAAACACAGCAAGATATTAAAATAATATTTTAATCCCATTCTGAGAAATGCAATTGAGGTTGTCCTCAGCATGTTAATATGATAAGTTTTTCACATATATTCCCTAGAACAATATAATGTACCTTTATTTAATATCAGAAAAATTGATTAACCATGAAAGATGATTATATGTTACAGCCACTTTTCTATAAAAATACATAGGTGTGGTTATTTCAAATGCATGAACAAAATCACTGAATAACAGCAGACATGTTGTGTAAACCATAATATCAGAATTCACAGGGCAGAGACAGGGAGATCACCAATTCAAAGGCATCCTCAACTATAGAGCAGGCTGAGACTTTGACTCAAACTCTAAGGTGGAAAGGAAGGTAAAGGTTTCTGTAGACGTCAAATGACTTCAATTTGGTGCTCAAATCTCTCTCTCTCTCTCTCTCTCTCTCTCTCTCTCTCTCTCTCTCTCTCTCTCTCTGTCTCTTTCTCACACACACATACACACAAGTACAGTCAGAATGAATGCTTCCTTCAAAAACAGAAAAGAAAGGCCGATGGAGTTATGCATATAAGTACACTACAGTGCTGTGTCTCCTGTTTATCTAGTTTAAGCACAAGTCCCAAAATATTTACACCATGAGACGATTCAAGGATAAACCACAATGCTCACCTCTGCATACTTTAAGTCTGTTATTTCTAGGCAGAGGAGACAAAATCATCATTTGGATGAGCCAGCAAGCCAACAAGGAAGACGCCCACTGTTGAAGCTTGGTCTGATATATTTAGATGCTAATTACTGCTTTAGGTCTCTGCTGCATCTGTACTTTGCCTAAGAGTCTAACCGGTTTGGTTTGATCGATAAAGGCCATCACACCTGGGCAGGGCAAATGGGATAGGAGTGGCTAAGGTTCTAAGACTTGGGGAGAGAGAGAGAGAGAGAGAGAGAGAGAGAGAGAGAGAGAGAGAGAGAGAGAGAGAGAGAGAGACCAGAGCAGAAGAGGAGGAAGGCTGAGCCATGGGTTAGGTGGAAGAGAAGCACATGGCCTATGTAGATGGACATTTGGCACAGATGATAATTAGCAAGTATTTAGGATTATGGATAGGATGTAGCTTGATAGAAATTATTAGAACAGGATGGCATGGAATTGTGACAGGTACCTGCCCCACTATGGGAAGTTGTTTAGGGGATTAATATCTACCCTGCCCCAGGTTAACTAAGGGTATTTTAAAATATAACAGGTATCTGTGTCTTGATTGATTGCTAGTGGGTTAGAAAATACTGCCATAATAATAATTATAGGCCTAATAACAAGCATTATTAGACCATACTAGTAAAATAACTTCAACAGCCAAGCTAGGATTTTTATGGAGGATAGATTTACCCTATTGACATTGCTGTAGAAATCCTAGGCAGAGATGGCTTAGGCATCTGACATGAGTATTTTATCATTACTTGTTATACTTTCCGGGGGCCATAAGGAAAAGACTGGCAAGTAAACAAGAAATTTTTCTGACAGCTGAGAAGACATATGCTTGAATGGGAAGGATGATGGATATACTCTCCACAGTACTCAGCATGCTGTATATCCTCTCTCAGAGCCTCTTGTTGGTGCAGTAGTGCTGCTTTGACTATTCAAGTAACTTCAGCAGGAAATCTCTCTGCTCTTTGAGGAAATTTTCATCATGGGCTGAGAAAACTGTATGTACATAATACTTATAAAAGACAGACACAAACAATCTCCACTTGGACTTGTTCATAATTTTTATTATGGCCAATTTATTCAAGTCTGTAAGATATAATGAAAGAAATGTCCAAGAGAGTATTTAAGGAAATTGAGTAGACTGTAAAACATATGCTGTGTGTCTCATGAATTCAATTTTGTAAATAAATGATTTTGGTTTAGTTGCATGACAATTTACAGAAATATTTCTGGTAAATATGACTGTAGCACCATTTCTGACAAGAATTTTACACAGGTTGAGATATTTAGATTTCTGAGTATATAGCTTTAGAAAATTTGTCATTAATCGTTTTTAATTTATAAAATTTCTATCATTCATTAATTCATTCATTCTGTGTATGCATTTGTGTCTGTTTTCACCTGCATGAACAACAGCTCCAGAGATCAAAGGCAGCCAGGGAGAGTGAGTTTTCTCGTTTTACAATGTGGGTCTGTAGTTTTGTACTCTGGTAATCAAGATTGACAGTAGTGTCTCTACTCACAGAATCATCTCACTGGCAGTCATTCACTTTGTTAAACATGTAATTTATTAACTTATTAGCTAATTATGATTTTATGTCAGGTGCTATCTATTTTGTAAGTCAGGGTCCAATGTCTGAAGGACTGTAGGTATGTAATTATTGTGCATGATGTGTATGCACCCTTGCACGCACGTGTGGAGAGAAGAGTATGATGAAGTTCATTGTCCTGCTCTATCACTCTATGTCTTATTCCTTTGAGAAAGATCTCACTGAATTGAGCAGTGGCTCTCCTTTCTCCTTTGTCCACAACACCGAGGGCATAGGCACACATGACTACCCCTGGATTGTTATGGAGGAGCTGGGAATTTCAACTCAAGTTATCATGTTTGTTCAGTAAGAGCTCTTAGCCTGGCCTGAATTCATTGATTTTAATGAATGAGGAGAGACCAGACCTCTAGCTTATACCTGATTCTAAATATTGCATCATACAGAGGCAGATAGGATATCTTTGACACCACAATATACTGGAAATTAACCTATTTACATAAAGCAATTAATAGAAGCTCAATGTGTGAATTATTTATGATATAACTTAGAATATAAGAGGAAGGAGATAGAGAAGTAATATAAATTGCATACTGTTATTTCTGGGAAGATCTCTCTCTCTCAAATGCTGCCTTCCCATTCTTTATAGATACATGATTAAGTTTTCTCCATTTTCACACATAATTAGGATGGTTTAATTACATGTGGATGAATGTAAATGAAGAGAGAGGACCTAAACAATTTTCCAAATATCTGCACATAAAAGAAAGGCCTCTTTCCTTGTATGTGGACACTTGCCCCTCCCCATACTGTTCTGAAATAGATGGTGATTTCCCTACTTTCTATCAACACATCCTTAAGTGATATAAAGGTCACTATAATGGATAACACCTGGGGCTTCCAATTTTTCATGAAGCCAAACTGACTATCACTGATGAACTACACTGCCATGGAGAGAAATCAGCTTGCATTTTAAGCATTCTACCTTGATGTCTTAGATTTTAAATGGCTTATCTGATATAACACACATTATTTGGCAAAAAGAGTTTCCAATTTTGTTGATGGGATATATCTAATTTGAATATTGCATAAAGGTTACTTTAAAGAATCTTCTAAAATATTTATTTACATGTTTATTTTGTATATGATATGTGTGATATACATACACACATGTATGATGTATGCATGTGAATTTGTATAAAAATGCACATGTACACACACATGCTTGTGTGAGGGCAAGATATCAAGTATTTCCTCTCTTGTCTATTCATGTGTTTGAGACACTAAATTCAAGTTAGGATTTAGCTCACTTCTTGTCCAGCTTGTTTCTCATTCTTATTCTCTTGACAATCTAGAAAAGAGATCAGACATTCCCTCCTTTTCAGTGAGTTGATTTCTCCTCTTCTATGAAATATGGACATTTATGCAGATGTCAAAGAGACAATGAGAAGCTATTAAAAGGAAATTATGAGAAGGTGTTGCAAATCAGAATTCTGTGTTCATATTTTGTAAGAACCGTCAATGACCAGTCATCATAGTGGAAATGCCAAATTCCAAGATCAGTGAGATTCTCTGTACAAATAAGATGGAGAGAGACAGAATATGGTACCTAATGTGGACCTCTGGTCTCCACATATATGTTTACACAAGGACAGGAACACCTGAAAATACACATGCACTACACACACACACACACACACACACACACACACACACACATGAATCTAATGACTAATATTCATTTGAACTCATTAATAAAGCTTTATATAATTTAATTCTGAAAGATGTTTCTTTTTAGACTATTTATTCAAATATTTCACAAAGATGAGGGCATTCTTTCCATGAATTGAGATGTTTATGAATTAATTTTGGGTGCCCCATCATTTGAAACATGTAAAGTAGTAAATTAGATAAAATTGCTTTAACTTTAATAATTTCACCCAAAATAATAATTTTCTCTTGAATCCATTATTAAAAAGATATTAGAGATGTTTCAGGCTACCAAATAAGTAAGATATATCTTCAAAGCAGAAATATATTATAATGCAAAAGATAGCTAACTGAAATGCCACATTTTTTACATTTTGCGTCCTACCTTCTTTATCTTCAGGACATCCATGCAGTGAGAAGCCAAGGTGGAGGCATAATTTTTGTGGTTTTTGATGTTCTTATACAGGGCTTAGTTTATGTAGATTATTTCTTGTTTTTCTACATTTAAATTAAGTCACAATTCTTATTAGCTTTCCCGCTCAGTGTATTCTTAATAGGAGTAGACAGAAATGGGAAAAATGCTTGAAATTTACTTCATTCATCACTCAACCTATGTTCATATGCCTCATTATTTACCCATTATATTATTTCCTATGACCATAATGAAATATATGCCATATAAATATGAAGGAAAAACATGGTAGAATGAATATGATTGTCAGTCTTGCCTTTATCTTCTATCTATATCATATTTTTGACTACTTTTATACCATTCACATGCACAACATCTATTGTATCTTTGTCTATGTGTGCCTAAACTTATATGTGTCAGTACATATTCAAGCAAGAAGAGAGCATCAGATTCCCAAAAGCAGAAATTACGGTTACCTGCTGAATGTCTGGTTTATGTGCTGGGCAAAAAAAAGAAAGTCTTTTGTATTCATAAGGGCTCTTAATTATTAAATAATCTATCTACTTTATCATGGTTTGTATTCAATGTACCTATCCTGTGTGTGTGTTTGCTATAGGAATACATGTGTGTCCCTACCTACCTTTTTCTGCATGTATGGACAATTTTTCATTGTGAGCAAAAGGTTTTGAATTAGGAACTAACAAATGTAGAGTCATTATCAGTTTTTATCTGTTGAGATATGCCCATGATGGCGAATGTGGAGAGCATATGGTAAATTAGGTTTTTGTTTTCTTTTGTTTTGTTTTGTTTTGGTTTGGTTTGAGGCCTCTCCTGTTTGAGCAGTAGCCCAGATAAAACTTGAATAGGTGTCAATGGTGACAAAGACATATTTTTTTCTGCCAACCTGAGAGACATGAGTAGCATTAATTTGCCATAGGGCATTGGATTTGAGGCCTCTAGGGTTGGTGACCATAGTTTGTAGGGCATGTGTCCTAATGACGGACTCACAGCGAGAACTTGTTTTTATTATTCTCTGGAGTTGACTGAAAGGGAAATGGGTAAACTGGGCATGAAGTCCTTTTGTGTGTGTGTGTGTGTGTGTGTGTGTGTGTGTGTGTGTGTGTGTGTGTGAAATTGATCTACGTGCTCGATGGAAGCTACAAATGTCCACGTAGAGGCAGTTTGGTCAGCAAGGGCATTTCCCTCAGATATTGGTCCTGGTAGGGGACTATGGGGTCTTACATGTAAGATGAAGAGGGAGGAGGCTCTTTCTTGTAAAAGAGTGGAGATCTATATGATCAATTGAGAGAGCAGGATGGCATCTAACTTAAAAGACCTTGTTAGCCAGGGAAGTAGGTTAACAACATAGATACTATCGGAAAAAAATTAAGCAGTCTATTAACTTCTTTTGGGGCTAAGTAGACAGTGTAGAGTTCTTTATATTGGGGGGAGTGGTGAGGTAACTCTTTGATTTGGATGATGGGGACAACTTTTCCTAAGGAGTAGAGTATTCTTGCAGTCACTCCTCTTTTTCTCAATCCGTGAATATTTAAGGGACACCAGCACCAGGTTCTTTGGTAAAGAGTCTAGGAATCTGCCATATTAAGAGGAGAAGGGCAGAAGCTCATTTTTCATTCGGTTAATATTTATCAATTTGTCCAGGAAATACTATTAAGCAGATGGCAAAGTAGGAGTGGTTTTTGAATAGCCACAGGATATCAGAGAGGGAAAGGGGGTGACAAGCACATTGAGTTTTTCCCTGGGGTTTGTAGGGTTTTGTTACTGCCAGGCTTAATCATAGTGGTCAGTGCATCCACTTCTGTTAGGATTCGAGGAGCACCACTTACTGTGGTGTGGAGCCATTCCAGTACTCCTTGGGTCTGGTGTAGGGCTCCTGCAAATGTAGGGGAGGAATTAAAGATAAGGAATTTTATGGGCATGGTAGGGTCATATCTAGCGAGAATCATGTTTTTTATGTTAAATGAATTTAGCGATTGGCCTGCCTCGGGGGAGAGTGTACATGCAGAGGAGGAATTTTGGTCTCCTTTTAGAAGATCAGAAAAGGGCTGGAGAGTGCTTGTGGGGAGAGAGAGCTAGGGTTGAAGCCAGTTAGGGTTGCCAAAATAACTTTGGAGGGAGGCCGGAGTTAATTTTTGTGGAAATCAGAGTGTGGGTTCAGAGGGCGTATTGAGGTGAGGGAAATTTCCATTCCTAGGAATTTCATGGGTAGACTAAGTTGTACCTTATGAGGAGCTATTTCAAATCCTAGGAAGGATATTGAAGGTATTAACTGGTCCTAGAGTTGGGAAAGGGAGATAGAAGAACTCCCCCACAAAAATATATCGTCCATATAATGGTACATATTGAGTCCCTTTTTTTTAATTAAATTATTCTTGTTACATATCAATGGTTATCCCATCCCTTGTATCCTCCCATTCTTCCCTCTCTCCCATTTCCCCCTTATTGCCTTCCTCTATGATTGTTCCTGATGGGGATTACCTCTCCCTGTATATGCTCATAGGGTATCAAGTCTCTTCTTGGTACCCTGCTATCCTTCCTCTGAGTGCCACTAGGTCTCCCCCTCAATGGGACATGGTCAAATATGAGGCACCAGAGTACGTGTGAAAGTCATACCCCACTCTCCACTCAACTGTGGAGAATGTTCTGTCCATTGGCTAGATCTGGGTAGGGGTTTAAAGTTTACCGCCTGTATTGTCCTTGGCTGGTGCCTTAGTTTGAGCGAGACCCCTGGGCCCAAATCTGCCTATCATAATGTTCTACTTGTAGGTTTCTAGGACCATCTGGATCCTTCTATTTTGCTATTTTCCCATACTTCTCTCATCTAGAGTCCCAATACGATGTCCTCCCCTCTGTCCCAGTTTCCTGGTAAGTGAAGGCTTTGGTGGGACATGCCCCTTGGGCTAGTATACAGATATAAGTGAGTATATACCATTTCAGTCTTTCTTCTTCTGGTTTAACTCACTCATTATGATCGTTTCTAGCTCAATCCATTTGTCCACAAATTTCGGGAACTCCTTGTTTTTAATAGCTGAGTAGTATTCCATAGTGTATATGTACCACATTTTCTTATCCATTCTTCTACTGAGGGACACTTAGGCTGTTCCCATGTTCTGGCTATTATGAATAAGGCAGATATGAACATGGTTGAGCAAGTTTTCTTGTTTTGTGCTGAAGCATCTTCTGGGTATATTCCAAGGAGTGGAATAGCTGGGTCTTGAGGAAGCCCTATTTCCAGTTTTCTGAGATAGCACCAGACATATCCAAAGTGGCTGTACTAGTTTCCATTCCCACCAGCAATGAAAGAGTGTTCCTCTCTCTCCATATCCTCACCAGCATCTGGTGTCGCTTGAATTTTTGATCTTAGCCATTCTGATGGGTGTAAGATGGAATCTCAGAGTTGTTTTAATTTGCATTTCCCTGATGACTAAGGAGGTTGAGCATTTCTTTAAGTGTTTCTCAGCCATTTGATACTCCTCTGTTGAGAATTCTCTGTTTAGTTCCAAGCCCCATTTCTCAATTGGCTTATTCGGTTTGGTGGTGTTTAATTTCTTGAGTTCTTTATATATTTTGGATATTAGACCTTTGTCAGATGTAGGGTTGGTGAAGATTTTTTCCCAGTCTGTAGGCTGTCGCTTTGTTCTCTTGACAGTGTCTCCTGCCTTACAGAAGCTTCTCAGCCTCATGAGTTCCCATTAATTAATTGTTGACATTAAGGCTTGGGCTGTTGTTATTCTGTTCAGGAAGTTGTCTCCTGTGCCAATATGTTCCAGGCTCTTCCCCACTTTTTCTTCTAAGTGACTTAGTGTCTCTGGTTTCATGTTGAGGTCTTTGATCCACTTGCATTTGAGTTTTGTCCAAGGTGACAAATATGGGTCCAGTTGCATTTTTTTAACACATAGCGCTCCAGTTAGACCAGCTCCATTTGTTGAAGATGCTATCCTTTTTCCATTGAATGGATTTGGCTTCTTTGTCAAAAATCAAGTGACCATATGTGTGTGTATTCATATCTGTGACTTCGATTTGATTCCACTAATCAACCAACCTGTTGCTGCACCAGTACCATGCTGTTTTAATTACTATTGCTTTATAGTACCATTTGAGATCAGGTATGGAGATTCCTCCAGAGCAACTTTTATTGTAGAATATTGTTTTAGTTATTCTGTGTTTTTTGTTTCTCAATATGAAGTTCAGAATTGAACTTTCAATGTCTTTAAAAAATTGTGTAAGTTTTTGATAGGGATTGCATTGAATCTGTAGATTGCTTTTGGTAGGATGGCCATTTTTACTATGTTAATTCTCCAGATCTATGAGCAAGGAAGAACATTCCATCTTCTCATGTCATATTCAATCTCTTTCTTCAGAGTTTTGAATTTTTTTCAAACAAGTCCTTCATTTGCTTAGTTAGAGTAGCTCCTAAATATTTTATATTGCTTGTGGCTAATGTAAAGGGTGTGATTTTACTAATTTCTTCCTCTGCAAGCCTGTCATTTGTGTATAGGAAGGTTACAGACTTTTGTGACTTAATTTGTATCCACCCAATTTGCTGAAGGTGTTTTTCAGCTGTAGGAGCTCTCTGGTGGAATTTTGAGGATCACTTATGTACACTATCATATCATCTGCAAATAGGGATAATTTGACTTCCTCCTTTCCCATTTGGCTACCCTCGCTCTCCTTTTGTTGTCTTATTGCTCTGGCTAGAACTTCGAGTACTTTACTGAAAAGATATGGAGAGAGAGGGCAGCCTTGCCTTGTTCCCAATTTTAGAGGAATTTCCTTGAGTATCTCACCATTTACTTTGATTTTGGCTATTGGCTTGCTGTATATAGCCTTTATTATGTTGAGGAAAGTGCCTTGTATCGCCGATCTCTGCAAAACTTTAAACATGAATGTGTGTTGAATTTTATCAAATGCTTTCTCTGCATCGAAAGAGATGATCATGTGGTTTTTTACTTTTAGTTTGTTTATATGGTGGATTACATTGATGGATTTCTGTCTATTAAACCATCCCTGCATGCCTGGAATGAAGCCTACTTGGTCATGGTGAATGATATCTTTGATGTGTTCCTGTATTCGTTTTGCAAGTATTTTATTTAGTCTTTTTGCATTGACGTTCACAAGAGAATTTGGTCTGAAATTCTCTTTCATAGTTGGGTCTCCTTGAGGTTGAGGTATTAATGTGATTATGGCCTCATAGAATTAATTTGGTAAGGTTCCATCCATTTCTATCTTTTGGAGTAGCTTGAAGAGTATTGGTATTGGCTCACCCTTGAAGGTCTGGTGGAATTCTGCCCTGAAACCTTCTGGCCATGGGCTTTTTTGGTTTGAAGACTATCAATGATTACTTCTATTTCTGTAGGGGAAATGGGACAATTTACCTTGTTTTTCAGTTCTTCACTTAATTTTGGCAAGTGAAATTGATCAAGAAAATCGTCCGTTTCCCTTAGATTTTCAAAATTTGTGGCATATACGCCTTCGAAGTAGGATCTGATGATTCTTTGTATTCCTTCAGTGTTGTTATGTCTCCCTTTTCATTTCTAATTTTGTTGATTTCAATACTGTCTCTCTGCCTTTTAGTTAGTTTGACTAAGGGTTTGTCTATCTTGTTGATCTTCTCAAAGAACCAGCTCTTGGTTTTTCTTTTTTATTCTTTGGACTGTTTTCTTAGTTTCTAATTTGTTAATTTCAGCCCTGTGTTTGATTATTTCCAAACATCTATTCCTTTTGGGTTGTTTCTGGTTCTTTTCTTTCTAGGGCTTCCAGTTGCATCGTTAAGATGCTTACATGTGATGTTTCCAATTTCTTTTTAAAGGCCCTTAGTGCTATGAATTTTCCTCTTAGCACTGCTTTCAATGTGTCCCACAAATTTGGGTATGTTGTTCCTTCATTTACATTGAATTTCAGAAACTCCTTGATTTCTTTCTTAATTTCTTCCCTGACCCTGATATCAATTAGCAGAGAGTTGTTTAGTTTCCATGTATGTATAGGCTTTTTGTTATTTCTGTTGTTGTTAAATTGTAGCCTAAGACCACGGTGATCTGAAAGAATACAAAGTATTATTTCAATCCTCTTGTATTTGTTGAAGCCTGCTTTATGACCTACTATGTGATCAATTTTGGAGAAGCTTCCATAGGGTACAGAGAAGAAGGTATATTCTTTCCGGTTTGGGTGAAATGTTCTATATATAGCTGTTAGACCCATTTGATTCATGGCATTGGTTAATGATGTTATTTTTCGGCTTAGTTTCTGTTTCAATGACCTATCCTTCAGTGAGAGTGGGGTGTTGAAGTCTCCCACTAGTATTGTGTGGGGATCAATGTGTGGTTTAAGTTTCGTTAGCAGATCTTTAACAAATGTGGATGTCCTTGTATTGGGAGCATAGATGGTCAGAATTGTGATGTCATCTTGGTTGACTTTACCTTTAATGAGTATGAAGTGTCGTTCCTCATCCTTTTTGATTAATTTTGGTTGAAAGTCTATTTTCTTCGATATTAAAATGGCTACTCCTGCTTGCTTCTTGTTACCATTTGCTTGGAATATTTTTTCCAACATTTTACCCTGAGGTAATGTCTATCATTATGGGTGAGATGTGTTTCTTGAATGAAGCCTAATGATCTTGTTTATGCACCCATTCAGTTAGTCTGTGTGTTATTATTGGAGAATTGAGACCATTGATGTTGAGAGACATTATGACCAGTTAAGACTGTTAAGAGTCTTAATTTTGATGTTGGTTTCAGTCAAGCGTTTGTGTAGTTTTTTTTTTGTTTTTGTTTTTTTTTTTGTTTTTTGTTTTTGTTTTTTGTTTTTTTTTTTGCCATGGTATAGTTATCTATTTCCTGAGTAATTTTGCTTGTAGCTTGTCCCTTTGTGATAGAGGTGTCCTTCTAGTAACTTCTGTAAAGCTGGATTTGTGGATATGTTTTATTTTTTTAATTTATTTTTGTCATGGAATATTTTGTTTCCCCATAAATGGTTAGTTATAGTTTTGCTGGGTAAAGTATTCTGGCCTGGCATCTGTGGTCTCTTAGGGTTTGCAGGATCTCTGTCCAGGCCCTTCTGGCTTTTATGGTCTCTGCTGAGAAGTCGGGTGTAATTCTGATAGGTTTGCCATTAAATGTTATTTGGCCCTTTTCCCTTGCAGCTTTTAATATTTTTTCTTTGTTCTGCAAGTTTTGTGTTTTGATTCTTATGTGATGGGCAGTTTTTCTTTTCTGGTCAATTCTATTTGGTGTTCTGTAGGTCTCTCGTATGTTTATAGGCATCTCTTTCTTTAGATTGTGGAAGTTTTCTTCTATGATTTTGTTGAGAATAATTTCTGGGCCTTGGAGTCTGATATCTCTCTTTCTTCAATGCCTATTATTCTCAGATTTCTTCTTTTCATGGTGTCCTTGATTTCTTGGATGTTTTGTGTCAGGAGTTTTCCAGATTTAGCATTTTCTTTAATGGTTTCTTCAAGATTTGTGATTGTATCTTCTAGATCTGAGATTCGTCCTCCATCTCTTGCATTCTGTTAGAAAAGCTCACCTCTGTGTTGCTCGCCTTCTTCTCTGAAGTCTCACCTTCTTATTTTTCTTCTGCCTGTGTGTTTATCATTGAATCCATTTTCATCTTCAGATCTTGAACTGATTTTCTGATATTTTTCATCTGATTGATTTTATATTCCTAGGTTTTTTTCCATTGCCTCTTTATAGTTCTTCAGAGTTTGAACTGTTTTCTTTATTTCTTTCATCTGGTTGTTTATTTTCCTGAAAAATTTCCAGTTCCACTTTATGTGCTTCATTTATGTCTCTTACCTGTGTGGCTGCATCTTCTAGCATTTGATTATGAATTTTATTTGTTTCCTCCATTATCATCATCATTACTAAGGATTTGAGGTCATTTTCCTGTTTTTCCATTGTGCTTGAGATCTCTGGGTTGTTTTATTTTTTTTTTTTTGGGAAAGCTGGAAGCTGGAGATGCCATAATGTTTTTGGTTTTTTTGTGTATGCTTTTACGCTGTCCTTTAGACATCTCTGTTTTTGTTGTGTAGTTTCCAGAGTAGGTTGGAGGGAGTCTGATGATAGAATCACCTATTTTCTCAAGATTTCCCTAGGCCAGAAGCTATGATGCTTCACTGGTCTGGATGGCAGGAGGCTAGCCCTATTGTTTTGGGCTTTCATAGCCAGTGATCCTCAGCTCCCCTGTACTGTGGGTCCTGCAATCGTTCTGGGTCTCTGAATGAGCGTTGTGTCAAGCCAAAGTATCCACAGCATCTGGGTCCCCTGCCAAGTCCAGCCATAGACACTGGGCCCGAACCACGCGCTGAGGTCAGCTCGATTCTCAGGCCCTGATCTATCTGCAGAGCTCAGCTAGGGACTCTGGGCCCAATCCACGCACTGAGCTCCCCTAGGGACTCTGGGCCCAAAATGCATGCAGAGTCCAGCCAGAGTATCGAGGCTGGGACTGCGCACCAAGCTCAGCTAGGGGCTTTGGGCCCATAGCACGTGCCATGGTCAGTTATAGTCTCAGTGCCCGAACTGGCCACCAAGCTCAGCCAGGATTTCTGGACTCAAACAGAACACGTGGACCAACCAGAGTCTCAGAGCTGGGACTGTGCCAAAAGCTCAGCTAGGGGCTCTGGGCCCAACATGTCCACAAAGCACAGTTAGGGACTCTGGCCCCTAACTGGATGCTGAGCTCCACCAGAGTCTCAAGGGCAGAATTGCACACCGAGCTCAGCCAGGGACTCTGGACCTACACTGCGTGCTGAATTCAGCCTAAGACTCCTGGCCTAAACTGCTCCGAGCGTCCAACCAGAGTTTCAGGGCCTCAATTGCGTGCAAAGCTCAGCTAGAGTCTCTGGGCCCAACTGCCTGTCATGTCCAGCTAGGGACTCTCGGCAGAATCTGAGTGCTGTCCTCAGCCTGCATCAGAGCAGCAGAACTGTGCACTGAGCTGAGCTAGTGTCTTGGGTGGAACTGCCGCTGAGCTGAGCTAGTGCCACAGGCTGAAATGTGCCCTGAGCTGAGCCAGCGTCTCCATGGCAGAACTGCGCACAGTACTAATCTTGGGACTCAGGGGCTGAACTGTCTGCCGAGTCCAGTTTGGGTCTCAGGGCATGGCATGACCCAAATCCTGCCCAGAGTCTCCTCTCCTGCAGCAACTCCCACCAGCCACCACACCAATCTCCTCTGCTGGAAGGCTCTGAGCTGCAAACCTCAGCCACCGCTGCCCCTTCTGCCACTGCTGCTGCTGTTGCCTCTGCTGCTCGGATCTGAGAAATCTGCAAACATCCGCGCTCCTCCCATGTGCAGGGATATGCAGTTCCTCTGCACCCTCATCACTTCAAATCTTGGAGCACTCCTGCTGCAGTGGTGTGGAGACTTCGGTGTTCCTGGTTCAGAATTCTGTGTAGTTCCCTGAATTGTTTACTGGAACTTCTTTTTTTTTTTTTTTTTTTTTTTTTTTTTTTTTTTTTTACTGGAACTTCTAAACACAGTCCTCACTGCTTGCCGCCATCTTGGATCCTCCTTAAAAACACTTCTTAAGCACAGTGATCTTTAGCAGAATGAGCGAAAAAAAATTTGTGCTATTCATTGCTCAAGTTTAAAAAGCCTGCAAGCCTGGATGCTACATGGGAAGAAATGTATGATGTACCATGCAAGTAGAAGGACAAAAAACTTGAATAGAGTTTAAAGACCAAAATCTGTTTCTAAACAAAGAGCCTAGAATAAGGCTTACTGTAGTAAAAACAAACTAACAAACAAAAAAAACCAAACTAAAACACTGAACAGCTAGTTATTCAGAGAGAGGAGGAGGCAAATTGTACATAGTAATGTTAGAACACAGGCCAAACTTTTGGGATACTAATTCTAATTTGATTTTTTAATAAAAGCAATTGGTTCAGTGTTTTATGCATTTAATTCTTCAATAGAAGTTGTAGTCATAACCTTTGTCACTCTTTAATATTTAAGTTTAAAATAGCATTATTTTTTTGTATGCATGGTGTATGTTTTGGGAAAGAAGGCACATGTTGAGGTTATTAGACTACATAATGTTGCTTTACTCCTTCTACCTTTATGCACTGTCTGGGGATTGCTAGGCTTATACTTCAAACTCTTTTATACACTACACACTTACCCACTGTCTGGCCCTTTCTCTTCTTTTTGTTGTCTATTTTCTTACCCATTTCTTAGTCTCTAATATCTTTTTTTTTTACTGTGTTTTCTAGGAGGATTTAATACATTTTTATTAATAAAATTTAATTTCCTTTAGTTTTTTTCAAGACATAATATTTTATTTACCAAATTCTAAACTTTCATGAGAAATTGTAATCAGGTACACACTCTCCCACTCACATTATATTGTTGAAAGGTATTCAGACTACTCTGTTGAATAGTTTCCAACAGGCTTTGTGTTTTGTTTTTATTTTGTATGTGTATGTGTTTATGTGTGTATGTGTGTGTGTGCTCTGTATGTGGTATGGGTAAGATATACTTTCATGTATTTCAGGCTAGTATTTACAGACTATATTTTTGAGAATATCCTTGAATTCCTGACTCTTCTGCATGTAGTTCCCTAATAGTAGAATTTCAGCTGTATACCACAACACAGTTTATATCACCTTCATGTTAGGGTTCACTTATCTCCCTTTTTAAGGGTCCAAGTCATGTCTAAACATATGTATAACCTGCTTGTTATCATGCTTCCCCAGGGTTCATTCAGTTCATAATACAAGATTCATATACTTTCTTATCTTCCTCCATGACAGGTGGAAGATGTGGGATCTGCAAATGCATACACTTCTCTTCTAGTTGTAGGTTTTGTTTCTTCAGGCTTAATAATACACCCATTCTGATGATGAATACATGTAATCTTAATACATTGAGAAAATGCTACGAAAATAGGAGTATTGCTACAAGTGCAGTGACATCCTTGGCTACATAGTGAGTGTAGGTAAGCTGTCAGCCTAGGCTCCATAATGTAAGACACTGTCTCACAAATCTGGAAAATAAGAAAAAAGAGACCTACAAGTGTTATTTTATTATTATTATTTTTTTTAGTCAAAATATGTTTCATTACACACTGGAAGTATTTCCTTTCTTCTTGTTATATAAGAACATTTATGTTCAAACTATGGCACAAACCAAGGACAATATGTGCAGTAATCATCCCTACCCAGATCTAGGCAATGGATAGGACATTCTCCACAATTAAGTGGAGAGTGGGGACTGATTTTCACATGAACTCTGGTGCCCCATATTTGAACATGTCCCATTGATGTGGAGGTCCGTGGCACTGAGAGGAAGAATAGCAGGCTACCAAGAAAAGACTTGAAACCTAGGATCATATACAGGGGGAGGAGGCCCACCTCAGTCACAGTCATAGGTGAGAGGAATAGGGTGAAAGCCGGAGGGAGGGAGGAATGGGAGGATACAAGGGATGGGATAACAATTGAGATGTAATGTGAAATAATTAATTAAAAAATGGTAAAATAAAAAGAACATTATATATTGTCTTTACATTTTTCCTTTTTTATTATTTTTCTTGTTTACATATACATTTGTGTTATGACACATATATACGATAAAGTACCTACACCAAGAAGAACCATGAAAAAACCAGGAATTATATAATTGTTTTGCTTATTTCTATTTGGCAACATTGACAGAAACATCTTTGCTACCTTAAGTAGTTAAAAATTCTGAATGTAAATCCATATCTATCATATCTCATCTGTGTCAACATCTATCTAGACCTAAAAACATTTTAACCCATAAACAACTGAACTTATTTGTAAAACCAAACTATCTGGTCTTCAACCACATCAGAGACTTGAGAAGGAATGTAATTAATTATCTGAGTGGACAGGTAGTGCAGGTGAGTAGCTTCCAAAATGAGTATATAACAGAGACAGTTTGCTGCCAGAACAGTCACCCAAAACTCTGTAACATTGGAGCATCATTTTCAGCCTTCTGGCCCAATGTATCTGACAGACATATTTGTAATGCCAGAATGGCTGGAGAGATGACTTGGCTGTTAAAGGTTAGGCTCAAAACCAGAAACTACATATTGTTTTTAATATATTTCCCCAGACACTTCTAACCCTAAATAATCCCCCTTTGTTTCTCTAGATAATTTTGCTTCTACTTTCCTGCCACACATACATAAATTATTTTATGTACTTATATATAATATAGTGACAGCAAATATAAGAAAACACTTAATATTTGTCTTCCTGAGACTGACTAAATTAGCTTAATATGACCATCTCAATTCTTCCTATATTCCTGCAAATGTCATGACTTCATTATTTTATGCCTAAAATTACCTGTGTGTATGTTTGCCACCTTTGCTTTATTCTGCCATGTATTGATGGACACTTTGGGAACTTTTGTGATTTCGGCATCATAAATAGTTCTGTTGTAAACAACATATGTGACTGTGTCTATGATGTGTTACTTGCAGTCCTTTGGGTAATATTGAGTAGTATTGCTGGGTTATGTGGAAGATATAATTTTAGCTTTTGAAAAAAATCTCCACTTGCACAGTGGTTAGACCAGTTTACATTCACACCAGCAGTGTCTTTATGGTTTTCTTACAGCCCAAAAGCCTTTTTAAATACTTCATTGATCTTTGGTTGAGTAAATAACCGATAAGCAGCCATGTTTCTGTTTGATAGGGCCAACATTCGGTAGCATTCCATGTAATATCTAAGATATATCATGAAGGAAATTATATATATTTGATGTGGTTATAAACATCAACATCATGCTCACCAGCCTCATAGAGTTTTAAACATTCAATTGCTTTTACCAATATGATAAGAGATACATTCTTTCTCTGGAGTTTCCTGGGGTTCATACAGCATCCAAAAAATGCAATGGTCCCTGTTTTAAAGAATTTAAATGCACCAAGATAGGAAAGATACTTTCTTCAAGGCTGTCAAATACAAATATCCATAACAGAATGAATATAATATTTATATAATTTGTGATTGTTTCATGGTTCTTCTTACTGTAGCTAGTTTATTGTATATATGTGTAATAATAAAAATGAATATGTAAAAAAATTTAAAAAGTTAAAAAAATAAACATAAGGAAACCACGGATAAAATACCTCAATAACTCTGTTTATAGCAATGAAGTTGGTAATTACTAGAAATGGAACTCTGGCCCATGTATGTGCCAGCACATAATCCAGATTCTGTTTATATGAATATTTTGAGAAAATGCCTTTTCTCAGTTTATTAAGATAAGATAATTTAAATAGTTATTAAAATAGCAAACTCAGCAAGAATGTGGTGAAATTAAATGATATTAACATATATGAAAGAATAAAGAGAATGTTTGACAGAATAAAAAATAAAGAAAAGGAAGAAAAGAATAAAAATTAGAAGCCTAGCTGAATTATACACTTTTTACTCTTTTGGGAGAAAAAAATTCTATCCAGTCAGATTGCCTACCATGAATGAGCTAACAACCTATGCATAGTAATGCTTTTAGGAACTGGAAAGTTAGTGAGAGCCTTGTACTGTTAAACCTATTTTAGTATTCCTGAATGTTCCATAAGAGCAATCACACTGATCTGTACTGACAGATGAGAAGTAAGCTGAGGTTAAAAATTACACAAAACTGAGATCAAAACCAAGCCAATTCTTCTTTATTACCTGTTTGATCTAGGGCAAGTCACTTGAACTGCCAAAATGGTCTTGTCTATATTAAGGAAAATAGATATGCCAGAGAATTTGGGCATGATGAATATAAAATTCAAGTTAATACGTTTTAAAAATAAGATTGGTTCAAGTTAATTCCTTTTAAACATTATACAATATTATACAGATTAATTACAATGAAGGTCAGAAAATCATCATTAATTGAAGGAATCACAGAAGGGAGCCACCTCCTTCATCTATACAATGCTTGCAATAAACCTAGACTCACTGTTCAGATATAGCCAATGGACAGCTTGTGGGGAGAACAGAGACTGCCTCTTACATAAACTCTGGTTCCTCAGTTTAATCACATCTCCTTGGTTAGGAGGCCTAGCAGGACACAGTGGAAGGATAAGCAGGCTCTCCTAATGAGATCTAACTCATCTGTTAAAGGTTTATTTTATTTTACATTGTAACTGTGTGTGTATATGTGCAAGCATACACATATGTGGTTCATGTTGTGAAAGTCCCTGTGTATGTGCATGAATATGGATGTCACAAAGACCAGAACAGGGAATCAGATACCCTGTAGGTAGAATTACAGGCAGTTGTGGGCCACCAGACATAGGTCCCATGGAGCTATTCAGTCTTCTCTTAAATTTAAACTGTTTTTCCAGCACTCTAACTCATTTTAGATATAACTTGCTGTGACATAAAATATGCAAAAATGAATGTGATTATGATATCAAATGTTAAAAGACACAAATAAAAAGAGAGGGCAAACACAATATTGAAAATAATACAATTAATAATAAAGTATGCAATTTTTTACAAAGTAAAATTACCAAAATTCTGAAGCTACATAGATACTGAACATTGATGAGAATTCTCTACTTATGAATATTTAGATAGAATATCTTTGTTATCTGTATCATATACATATAAACAAAAATATGTGCTATATTTTAGTATCCATGAATGTTTATAAAAGTATAAATATATTCCTAACATTGCTTTTACTCAAAGCAGTAAGTCATGTACATTTTATGATAAATATTAGCAAATGAAGATGTTCAGCTGTAGAGCACAGAGGTATGGCCCAGTGTTTTAGAGTATGTAATGCTCATGTGGTATGTACAAGTTCAGTGCCCAGCACCAACATGAGGTGGCTCCCAGGGCACTAAACTCAGGAAACTTTGTGATGGTGTCTATGACTCTGTCTCTAGGACTCTGCCTCTTTCTCATATGCATGCACATAGACACACACACACACACACACACACACACACACACAGACACACACAGAGTGAAATCTTTTTCAAAAAGATAATATGTGTCATGAGAAGCCTTCAAGACCAAATTTCCTTCTAAACTTGATTCAATTCCAATTTTTCTTTTTTCTTTTTCCTACTTTTATCTAATAAATATATGGCTTTGTTAGAGTATAGGGGATTTTCTGAAGAAAGAAACCAAGGCAGTATGCAAAAGGTAAGAGTATTCATTCCAGCATTCTGTGATCGCCCCTCTCCTCTAGAGGGTGACACTGAAATGAGCATGCAGGCTCAATATATAGACAGTCAAGAGGGATGTGTGATAAAATTTAATGATTGGCTAGAAATTGGTCAGCGTGTATTAGGTGATTCAGGATTGGCTGCTTTTTTGGCTACTGGAGACATCTTGGTCATTGAATCTTGGGCTCTTACTCAGGAGTTTGTCTTTAATTTGATTGCATGGAGCCAGCTGTTTCCATACCATGGCCATGAAGTAATTAGCACAAGTTATCTGGGATTTTTCAGGAATTGTTAAAAACTTGGCCTAGTTAGGCAGAGTAAAAACCTGAAGCCTGTCATAGAATTGGACTATTCATAAAAATGGAGTATTGGGGAGGCTCTGGGGTCCCTAGGGGAGTGCCACCTCTGTTTGATTTCTTGTTTTTTATTTATTTTTCATAAATATATTATGTTTTCCTCTGTACAATTTACACTCTTCCCTGCCCATCAAATTTGTTCTCTCTCTCATCCCAATCTCTCTCTCTCTCTCTCTCTCTCTCTCTCTCTCTCTCTCTCTCTCTCTCTCTCTCTCTCTTTCCAGCTCTCTCTAGGCCTCTAACTCTCTTCCTAAAAATAACAAGAAACAAAATCAAATAAAAGGAAGAAACAAACCTTTAAACACACAAATACATAGATCCAAATAAGCAAGCAAAAGATCCGATTAAAATGCAAAACAAAACAAAAAGTCCACAAAAACACCAGAGTTCATTTTATATTGCCCAAGTATTTCTGGGCTTGGAGCCAGCCCTGGACTATGGATGATATATCCAACGGCACTTCATTGGAGAAATCTAAAAGTTGATTCTCCCTTTTCTAGAGGCTATCAATTGCAGATGGCCTCTTGTCCATTTACTCCTCTTGGTGCTGGGACCCATTTGGCTTAAATCAGGTCAGGTTTTTTGCCTGATGCTAGAATTTGGATGAATACATCAGTCATGCTGTATCTGTAAGACACTGTTTACTTGGAGTCATTCATTACCTCTAGCTCTAAAAATCTTCCCTTCTTCTTTTCCCCATATATTCCTGAGACTTGAGTGGAATTATTTGGTGAAGATACTCAATTTAAAACTGAGAGCTTCAAAGCTCTCACCGATTGCACATTTTTCAGTTGTGGGTACCTGTAAATTCCCATCTACTACATGAAGTTTCTCTAATTTGAGTTGAGATATGTAACTGAGGAGTCATTTTATTGCATTGTTTCTTTAGTAGAGTGATGGTATAAATTTCCCCTAGGCCCATGCCCTATCTAACTTGTTCTCTCTATATGTATATCATTTATTTTCCTTCTCTTACTTTGTTGCTCTTGCTAATGTTTCAGACACAATGACACAATATTTAAAAGGTGTACATAATTTTAATGACATTACTTTGAGTTTGTCTCCATTCACAGTAATGTTAGTTGTGGAATGATCATTAATAAGCTTTATTATTTTAAGATATGTTTTCTCCATTCATACTCTATGACTTTCATCATGAAGACATATTAGATTTCTCAAAGGCAATTTTTAATAGACTGAAATGATTATAGAATTTTTGTCTCTATATCCATTAATATGATTTGTTTTATTTATGGAATTGTGTATATTAAAGCATTCCTGCATCTCTAGAGTAAAAACAGCTTGATTATGATGATATTCTTTGGTGTTTGGGCTTAAATATACATATTGTTGGAATAAATCTACTTATTGAAGTCCAATATTATTTGTGAAATTTGTGTTTGTTATGATCTGTAATATATGTGTATATGTACACACACACACACACACATATATACATATATGTATATACATATACATACATTTAGGATCTTAATGCCTTTTGATTAATTATTTACTTGATTAGAGTAAAGTGTCCTTTATCTCTTCTGATTGATTTTAGTTTGAAATTTACTTTGATTGATTGTTAGGATATTTATGCCTAATTATAGTGGATGTAAATGTGTTTTTGTTCTATTACAAGTGTGGGAGGTGAAGATGTCTTTACCTTGCCTACAGCTGCTAAACAGCCTCATGAGAGGGGGAGTTTTAGTGGCTATGAACATGTTTTTGTGTTGAAAAATGTTTTTGTTTTTTTGCCCTTGTCAGAAAAGTTGGCCTGAGATTGAAATATTTTGGATTAATTCTGTTGGCAGAGGACATCTCAAAACAGCCTAGAATGGACTCTAGTTTGCAATTATTAGTCTTCACTTTTATTCAGACCTATCATAAAAAGGAACGAGCTGAGCAAGGAAAAAAAATTAGTGTTTGAGGAGAAAAGGGGCACCACAACGTGGAATGGGGATAAGTCTTGTGTTCTAAGAGATAAATAGACTAAAGAAAAGCAACGCAACCAAAAAAAAATTTTCCTAAGTTTAGGCAAGAGTCAGACTCAGTTTCCACAATTAGAAGTCTGCACATGAACATGAAGCTAAGTTACAACATATATTCAGAGGATGTTGCACATATCTCATCAGCCCCCATGCTTCCCATGGGGATTCACCGACCTCCAAGTGGAGGTACCTGATAAAAACCTCTGATGTAGACACACAAAAGAGTGTTTGGCTGGGGGTTTCTGTATATGCTCCTGTCTGCTTCCTCTGTGGCCACACAATTTCTTGATAGAAACTCTACAAGGCACATATCTAGTAGTATAATAGAATATAATTATGAACAATTTTATTGATTTTTTTTTAAGACCACTCTTGTTTGGTTCTATCTTAGTTCTGGGCTAAGCAGTCTCTGTTCCTAGCCATCCCAGTAGTATCAGGCAAAAGTTTCCTCTCAGAGAGTAGGCCTCAAGTAAAGTCAGACTTGGTGGGTCACTTCTACAATTTCCACATGACCATCGGCACAACATATATTACAGACAGGACAGATTGTTAGTCAAGGATCTGTGGTTGGACTAGTGTCCACATTCTCTCTTTTTTTTTTTTTTTTTGCCTGCAGAATACTTACACCACCGTGATGACTAGAACATATGGGTGAAGGCTTGCCTCGCTGTAGGCACTAGGTCAACCTCCAGATTCAATGAGCACTACTGATACAGTCCTCAGGAATGGAGCCACACTGTCAGAATAGGTGTAACAACCCTCAGTTCAAGCATCAGTTTGTGTGTGTGTATGTTTGTGTTTGTGTGTGTGTGTTTCTTTTTATCTCCACATGATAACCTTGGCCCACAGCTGAACCAATAAAAATTAGCCTCACCACTAGATGCCTTGCCTAGTTACAAGAGATGGGCAATTGAGATTCCTTATTCCTAAGTACTAGGAGTCCTCATTAGGATCACCTTTAAAGATTCAAAGAATATTCCACTGCGTTAGAATTCCTTCTGCTGCCAAAAATGCCCCCTGAATTCCAGCAATCTCTCCTTTCACTCTCTATTTCCATCCCATATCCCCTACACCACTTAATTTCTCCCATTACTATACACTCTCATTTTCAGACCATATGAAATATTTATTCCATTTCTTCTTCCCATGGAGATCTATTTTTCCCTCTAGACCCCTCCTCTTGCCTAATCTCTGGGTCTATGAATTTTAGGTTTGTTATCATTTACTTAATGTCTATTAGCCAACTATAAGTCAATACATAACATATTTGCCTTTTGTGTATGGACTATCACATGCAGGATATTTTTTTTTCATTTGCTACAAATATCATGATGTCATTTTTTTAACAGTTGGGTAATGTTCCATTGTATAAATGTACCACATTTTGATTATTCATATTTCTGTTGAGAAATATCTAGGTCGTTTCAAATTTCAAGCTATTATAAAGAAGGGCACAGTGAAAATAGTTGAATAAGTATCTTCTTGCCAGAATGGAGTGTCCTTTGGGCATATGCCAAAGAATGATATAACTAGTTCTAGAGGCTGAGGTATTTCCAATTTTCTGAGGAATGGCTGTAATAATTTCCCTAATGGCTATACAAACTTGTAATCCCACCAGCAATGGAGGAGTGTTCCCCTTTCTGTACATCCTCACCAGGATGAACTGTCACTTCTGTTATTGATATTAGTAATTCTAGAAGGTATAATATAGTATCTCAAAGGAGTTTTGATTTTCATTTCCTTGATGGCTGAGGATGTTGAACATTTACATAAATGTTTCTCAGACATTTGAGTTTCCTTTATTGATAATTCTCTGCTTATACTTCTACCACAAAAGTAAATGGAATTATTTTGGGTTTTCAATATCTAGTTTCATATGTTTTACTTAATCTATTTTGAATATTAGCTCTATGTTAAATATGGAGTTAGTGAAAATCTTTTCCCACACTGAAAATGTCATTTTGTCCTACTAATAGTGTCTTTATCCTGACAAAAGCTTTATGGTTTCATGAGGTTCTATTTATTAATTGATGTTCTTAGTGCCTGCAATATTATTGTTCTATTGAGAAAGTCTTCTCTTGTGCCAATTCTTTGAAGGCTATCCCACACTTTCTTTTTAATCATCTTCAATGTGTGTGGTTTTATTTTGAGATATTTGATCCATTAGACTTGTGTTTTGTACAGAGTTATAAATATGGATCTACTTTTATTCTTTTACATAAAGACATCAAGTTTGACCAGCACCATTTGCTAGAGATGTCTCCTGTTTTCACTATGTATTTCTCCTTTCTTTATCAAAAATCAGGTGTTCATAGGTGTGTGGATTTATGTATGGGTCTTCAATTAAATTTCATTCATCAATATGTCTATTTTTATGCAAATATTAGGTAGATTTTATTAATACAACTATGTAGTAAAACTTGAAACTAGGGATAAGATACTCCAGTATAGTTTTAGCTATCTTGGGTTTTGTTTTGCAGTATTGAGTTGGTAATTGTTCTTTCCAGGCCAGGTTTATTAAGAATATGTTAGAATTTCAATTGAGATTACATTAAATCTGAATTTTGCTTTTGGTGGCATGACACTTTTTACTATGTTATTTCTACTGATGCATAAGCAAAGGAGACACTTCCATCTTCTGATATCTTCAATGTCTTTCTTCAAACACTTAACGATTTTATCATACAAGTCTTTCCCTTACTTGGTTAGAATTTCTGCAATTTGTTTTATATATTTTGAGGCTATTTTGAAAGGTATTGTTTCCCTGATTTCTTTCTGAATCCATTTGTCATTTGTTTAAAGAAGAGCTACTGATTTTTGTGAACTAATCTTCTGCCCAGGCACTTTGTGTAAAGAATTATCAGTTATAGACATTCCCTTATGTAATTCTTTACATCATTTATATATGCTCTCATATCATCTGCAAATAAAGATACTTGGATTTATATTTTCCTTATTGTATCTCTAAATATTCAGTTGACTTATTGCTCTAGGTAAAACTTCTAGTATTATATTGAATATATAAAAACATTAAAAATCCTTATCTTGTTACTGGTTTTATTTCAGTTGCTTTATGTTTCTGTCCATTTAACTTGATGTAGGCCATAAGCTTGTTGTACATATTAGGTATGTCCTTTGAATCCCTAATTTCCCCCAGAATTTTTATCATAAAGGGGTGTTAGATTTAATCAAAAAGTATTTTGTCACCTAATATGACTATGTGGGTTTGTTCTTTAAGTTTCTTTGTATCATGAATTAATTTGTTGGATTTTTCACACATTGAACTATGCCTGCATATCTAGGATGAAGCCTATTTTATCATAATGTATGTTGTTTTGATGTGTTCTTGATGTTGGTTTGCAAGTATTTTATTCAGTATCCTTGTCTGTTCATTAAGGGAATTACTTTGATATTCTCTTTATTTATTGAATTGGTGTGTGGTTTATGTACAGCCTTATGAAATGAATTAAACAATGTTTTTCATCTTTCCCTTTTGTGGAATAATATGAAAATTATTGACATTAGTGCTTATATGTAAATCTGGCAGAGTTCTACACTAAAACAGTGTGACTCTGAGAAACTTTATTTGGCAAATTTGTGATTGCTATTTCTATTTCTTTTGATGTGCTAAGCCTACTTAAATTGTTTACCTGAATTGTTAAAACTTTGATAAATTCTATCTATTAAGAAAATTGTACATTTCTTTTAGATTTTTCCAATTTTGTGGAGTACAGATTTTTAAATTATGAACTAATTGTTTTCTACGTTTCCTCAATGTCTATGGTTGTGTATCCTTTTTTAAATGATTTTGTTAATTTTGATATTAACTCTATGTCTTGTAGTTAGTTTGAATAAGACTGTGTTTATCATGGTGGTCACTCAAAGAACCAACTGTTTGTTCATTTATTAATTATTGTGTCCTGTTTACTTCTACTTTATTTGTTTAGTCCGCTAGTTTATTTCTTGCCATATAATATTCATGATAGTTCTTACTTCTTTCTGTTACAGTTTTCATCTATGCTATTTTTTTTACCATCTATAATTCATTTCTCTTTTTCTTTTAGGAGGCTAATTTATTTTCTTATTATTTTTATTTTTATGCATATATACACACACATTCACACACACACACATATATAGATATAGATATATAGATATCTGCTACACTGCCTACAGAAAGAAGAACAATGAAACAAAAATAAATTATATCATATTTGTTTCCAAAGGAGTTGTACAAGTTTGACTCCCACAAGCAACAGAGAAGTCATTTGACTTTTTGTTCTTAACTATTTTCATAAGTGTAAGGTGGAATCTCAGAGTCATTTTGATTTGTATTTCCCTGATGAAAAAGTATATTAAACATTTTTAAAGTCTTTCTGAGCGACTTGATATTCCTCTGTCTGCTCATGCAGCAAACTGTCTCTCTCATCTTCTCATTTGGAAAGGTTCCAACCTGTACTCCCTGTATACTTTGCTAATTAATTTTATTAATTCTCAAGTATCTGAAAAAAATTGAAGGCCAGATAGTTATCTTTTACAGATAAATTTGATTGTTCAGTGGTTAAGATGTTTTTAGGTCTATATAGATGTTTTAAGTTGATAATGATGAGATTTGGTAGGTCTTGATTTATATTCAGAATTTTAGACACACCAAGACAGGAAGGATGTTTTCTTCAAGATTGCCAAATACAAATAGCCGAAACACTATGAATGTAACATTTATATAGTTCCTGATTATTTCATGGTTCTTCTTGATGTAGGTAGTTTATTGTATATATGTGTAATAATATGAATGTATATGTAAAATATTTAATAATAAAATTAAAAAAAAAGAATTCTCTGTTTAGCTCTGTACTCCTAATTTTGTCATTAGGTTTGGTGGCATTTAATTTCTTGATTTTTTTTTATATGTCTTAGATATTAGCACTTTGCCAGATGTAGGCTTGGTAAAGATCTTTCCCAGTCTCTAGGCTGTCCTTTTGTTCTGTTCATAGTGCTCTTTGCCCTATAAAAGGTTTTCAGTTTACAAGGTCTCATTTTTTAACTGTTGAACATAGAGCCTGAGCTGTTGGTATTCTGTTCAGGAAGTTGGCTCCTGTGTCAATGAGTTCAAGGCTCTTCCCCACTTTTTCTTCTAATACAGTTTTTCTTTCTTTCTTTTTTTTTGTGGAGGTCTTTAATTCACTTGGACTTGAGTTTTGTGCAAAGTGATAAATATGCATCTATTTGCATGTTTCTATATATAGCCATCCAGTTAGACCAGAACCATTTGTTGAAGGCATTGACTCTTCTCCATTGTAAGGATTTAGCTTCTTTGTTCAGAATCAAGTGTCTAGTGTTATGTGGATTTATTTCTGGGTCTTTTCTTTGAATCCATCCAGCCTATTTTTATGCCACCACCATGCTGTTTTTATTACTGTTGCTCTATAGTACAGCTTGAGATCTGGGATGGAGATTCTTCTAGAAGATGTTTTATTTTACAGCAGTGTCTTAGCTATTCTGGTTTTTTTTTTTCCCGATATGAAGCTTATAATTTATCTTTTACAGTCTGTAAAAAATTATGTAGGAATTTTGATGGGAATTGCATTGAATATGTAGATTACTTTTGGTAAAATGGCCATTTTTACTATGTTGATCATTCATATCCATGATCTTGGGAGATCATCACATCTCCTGAATTGTACTTAATTTCTTTCTTCAGAGACTTGAAAAATTTTTATGCAGGTTTCACTTGCTTGGTTAGAGTTACACCAAGATGATTTCATTATATTATTTGTGGCTATTACTAAGATTGTAGTTTCCTAATTATTTCTTGGACCATTTGTCATTTGTATAGAGAAGGGATTCTAATTTTTTTTTCTTGATTTTGTATTCAACCACATTGTTGAAGGTGTTTATCAGTTTTAGGTGTTACTCAGTAGAAATTTTGGTTCACTGATAAATACTACTATATCCTGGGCAAATAGTGATAATTTGACCTATTTTCCCTATGTGTACCCCTTTATCTCTGTTAGTTGTCTTATTGCTCTAGCTAGGGCTTCAAGTACAATAGTGAAGAAATACAGAGAGAATGGACAACATTGTCCTGTCCCTTATTTTTTTTTCTGTATTTTTTAAACAATATTTTTTATTGATTATTAGAAAATTTTACATAACACACCCTGATCATAGTCATGTCCCAGTTCTCACAAGTCCAGTCCTCACCGTTGGAACCTCTTCCAAAACAAGGAAAAAGAAAAAAGAAGAAGGAAAAGGAAAATACCAAGCCCAATTTGAATTGCCCATTTGCCCCTGGAACATAATCAAACTTCTAGTAGGCAGCCCTAAAAGATAATTGAGTCCTTCCTCACCCCACCCCATGCCAGTAGCCATTAACTGTGAATAGCTATACACACACTTCAGAGTCCCCATCACAATTTTCAAAAGTTCTCTTCCATGACTTCCTGTCTAGAATGTTTCTTTTTAGGTCAATAAAGATGTGGGGAGACATTATTTCAACAAAATTGATGTAAGTTTCACTCTGTTTAGATTTATGTTGACTATAGGCTTCCTATATATTGTCTTTATTATGACAAGGTATGTGTCTTTTATCCCTGCTCTTTCAAAACCTTTAAACATAAATGGGTGATGGATTTGTTCAAATATATTTTGGCATCTATAGAAATGATCACGTGTTTGTTTTTTCACTCAGTTTTCTTATATAATTAATTACATTGATGGAATTCCATATATTGCACCAACCCTATGTGCCTGTGATTCTTCAACCTACTTGGTTATAGTGAATAGTTTTGATGTGTTCTTGGATTCTGTTTCCAAATATTTTATTGAGTATTTTTACATGAATGTTCATAAGAGAAATTGATTTGAAATTCTCTATTTTTGTTGAGTCTTTCTGTCATTTATATATCAAGTTGACTGTGGCACCGTAGAATGAGTTTGGTAATGGTACTTCTCTTTCTTCTTTGTTGAAAATTTGAAGAAATTTGGTATTTGATCTTAATTGAAGTTCTGGTAGAATTCTTCACTGAATTTTTCCAGCCATGGACTTTGTTTGGTTGGGAGACTTTTTATGATTGCCTCTATTTCCTTAGGGGATATAAGAATATTTTGATTGTCTATCTAGCCTTGACACAATTCTTGAGATGGGTAATTAATAAAAAAATATCTTTTTCACATAGATTTTTTCAAATTTTTGTGGCATATAGGCTTTGGAAACAGAACCAAATTATTCTTTGAATTTCTTCAGTGTCTGGAGTTATGTCTCCCTTTTCATTTTGGATTTAGTTGATTTGAATACTCCTTCTACCTTTTAGTTATTCGGCTAAGGGTTTGCCTATATTGTTGATTTTCTCACAAAACCAGCTTACGGTGTTATTGTTTTTGTGACTTGGTCTCTTTGTTTTAATTTATTTATTTCAGGTATAAATTTGATTTTTTCTAGCCTTGTACTCCTCTTGGTTGTGTTTGGTTATTGTTTTCTAGAGTTTTTAGGTGTGCTGTTATATTGTTAGGAAGTGATCTCTCAAATTTCTCTATGAAGGTGTTTAGTGCTATGAACTTTCTTATTAGCACTGCTTTTATTCTGTCCTATAAAGCTGGAACTCAACACCAACAACAGAAAACCTACAAACTCATGCAAACTGAACAACCTACTCAATGACATCTTGGAAACAGAAAAAGGAAAATAACTTCCTATAATTCAATGAAAATGAAGGCACAACATACTCAAAATTATGAGACACAAAGAAAACAGTGCGAAGAGGAAATTTCTTAGTACTAAGTGCATTTATAAAGAAATTGGAGAGATCCAATATTAGCCGAATAACAAAACAGTTAAAAGCTGAGGAAGAAAAGAAGCAGACTAACCAAAGAGGAGTAGAAGCCTGGAATTCATCAAATTCAAGGCTGAAATAAATAAATTAAAACAAAGAGAACAACTCAAAGAATCAACAAAAACAAAAGCTGGTTCTGTGAGAAAAACAATGAGATAGACATACCCTTAGCCAAAGTACTGAGAATTTATATTCATTTGTATTTGGTTGAAAATTTCTGAAGATCTCAGTGAGATCCATTTGATTCATGAGACCTATTAGTTTTATTATTTCTGTATTTAGTTTCTGTCTTGATGATCTGTCTATTGGGAAGAATGGTGATGTCTGCCATTATTAATTTCTGGTGTTTGATATATAACATAAGCATTAGTGATATTTATATTATAAAAATGGGTGCTCCTACATATGTGGCATAGATGATGAGAATTTAAATATTATCTTGGTATATTTGTTCTTTGCTGAGTATGAAGTGTCCATCCTCTTCTGTTTTGATTATTTTTGTTTGAAAGTCCATTGTATTAGATATTAGAAGAGATTCTACAGCTTGTTTCTTGGATTCATTTGCTAGGAATACCCTTTTACAGTCCTTTACTCTAGTATAATGTTTATCTTTATTGATGAAGTATGATTCTTGTATGCAGCAGAATGAAGGGTTGTATTGTTGCATCCATTTTGTTAGTCTATGTCTCTTTATTAGGGAGTTGAGGCCATTGATGTTGAGAGTGGTTATGGTTTCCTATTTTTTGATGTTGGTGTTGGTAGAGTATGTGTTTGTGTGCTTATTTTCTTTTTGTTATGTGGAGGTGAGGTTATTTATTTCCTTCGTTTCCTGGGTCAAGTTACCCTATTTGTGTTGGAGTTTTCCTTCTAGTATTTTCTGTATGGCTGGATTTATGGTTAGGAACTGTTAAAATTTGGTTATGTCGTATAATATCTTGTTGTCTCCATTTATGGTGATTGAAAGTTTGGCTGAATATAGTAGTCTGGGTTGCCATCTGTGGTCTCTTTGTGTCTGCATGACATCTATCCAGATGTCATGAGATTCTGTCTTCCATCTCTTATATTCTGTTGTTGATACTTATGTCTTTACTTCATGTCCTCTTTCCTAGGTTTTCCATTTCCAGGATTGTTTCAGATTGTGTTTTCTGGATTGCTTTTATCTCCATTTTTAGATCTTGAATTCTTTTATTCATTTCCTTCTGTTCAATTGTTTTTCTTGCATTTTTGTAACTTCCTTAGGCAATTTGTTCAACCCTTCCTTTGTGTAATATTATTCTAGTTTAAGAGACATCTTCATTTCCTTTAAGGCCGCTATCATTTTCAGAACTTCAAATTTTAAATCTTTCTCTTGTGTGTGGTGTGTAACAGTGCCTCTAGGCCTTGTTGTGGTCTGAGGAAAGACTGGTTTCTGATTGTATCAAATGGCCTGGGAATTGTTTCTTGTGTTCTTTCACTGACATTTTCCCATTGTGATGCCTCTGTTGATAGCAGGTTTGGTGAATTCTGATGGTCAGAGGGTTTGGGGTAGTTATAGACAACTGGCCTTAGTTCTGTACCCTACTCACTTTTGCTTCTGTTGGCTTCCTTCTTATGACTCAGGTAGGCCAGGCACCTGGGTACCAGGTGAAAAAACATTTGAACAGAGAGCAGCCACAGTGGGCTAGCCTTGTTCCTTTGGGTGGAGGACAATGGCACTTTGGTCCTGTGTTCAGTCAACTCACCTCTGCTGAGTTTACTGTCCCTTTTGGCACTCTATTTTTGAACCAGTTAGACCAGGCAGCTTGGGAGAAGGCAGAAAGATATCTAAGCAGAGAGCTGCTTTGGTATGCCCACTTGCTTCCTATGGGCAGAGGACAATGAAAGATGCTGTCGTTTTTGCGTCACACAGATCTCTTTAAGGCTCAGGGGTCAGAAACTCCCTACCATGCATTCTTGCAGCTAATCTTTGGAATGAGCACCCATGCCTGCTTAGATTTGAGACCTTTCTGTGTATTTGCCACATGAACTGAGGTCAGATCCACTTGTGTTCCAGGCTGTGGGATTGTCTCTGATATCCAAGCCTGAGCATTGGAGGTTTTGCAGCCCAGTCCTCTATCTAACCCTCAGAATTCAGAAGCTGCCTGCCAGGAAGTTGTGTGGCTAATCTTTGGAGCATGTATCCATGAATGCATGGACCCGGGAACTTTCTATGCATTGGCCAGGTGGCTTGAGGCTTGTACTCCAGACTGTGCAGTTGTCTGTGTGCTAGAAGCCACATACACTGGTGGTTTTGCACCCCAAAATTCTCTCTGTGCATCTGTTTTCAGGAGCTGCCTGTCTTCTGGATGTGTGCATCTAGTCTTTGTAAATCAAACAAGGTGTGTGTTTGCCACCAGAACTTTAGATCTCCTTTTTATGTTTTTATGTTTTATGTTAGGCAATTAGTACCATGAACTATAATGCTAGCACCACTTTCATTGTTTCCAGAAGTTTGTATATGCTGGTAACTCATTTTCCTTGAATTTTGGGTAATGTTACACACATTTTGGATAGGTTTTTCCATCTCATTTAAACTAATCTAGAAAGTCTCACAGACATGCATGTACATCTATTTTCATGGTCATTCATAGCCCGATGGAGTTCAGAGTCAAAGTTAATTATCACAGGTTTCAAAAATAACATGTCAAGTTCTTCCAACTACTGGTTCCTTTATATAAAAGAAATGGGCATAATCTCTGTATAGATAAAGGTTTCCTAGAAACATGAATTTCCTAAATATATTGTCAAGAGATACTTCTTGTTAATCTCCCTTTATTTATGAGCTGAAGTTGAGGAACAGTTGTATCTTGGAAGTGAAATGTAACTAATGTAAGAAGGAGGGAAGAAGTGAGGTCATGAGATATGCAGGTTTTCTGTGTACTAGGGTAGATTTTTCAACTTTGAAAGTCATGGTTGCAGCCTCAGAGACTTCCAAGGTGTTTAGGGAAAAACATAGGTTGTGATTTGAAGATGAAATACTCTCTGGATTCTTATATTTGAAGACTTAGTCCACCCAGGATGTGATGTTATTTCCTGTCATGTTTTTCTTCAGCGTAACTTAAGCTACTACACTATTGATTCACAGAACACAATGGGAATCTTGCCAAGTACACAGAATGATGATGATAATGACAGCTTTCTAATTCCAAGATTTGTGTGACTATGGTAAAGTGAAACAGAAGGAAAAATTTCTTTTCTGAGAATATTACTTTTAATATTCTATAGATAGATTTTACATGTAAAATTGCAGAGTCTATTTTTGTGTGTGTGTGTGTTTGTGTGTGCAATGTGCAGGTGGGCATGCATCTAGAAGAATGAGGATAACGTTACATATCTTCCTTACTTTCTCTCACCCATAGCTTTTGATACAGGACACTTACTGAACCTGGATTTCACCAGCTCAGCTACTTTGGATGGCTAGAGTTCAGACTGTCTTTACCAATCCAGTATTGACACTGTTTGCATGCCCTGCTCTGCCCAGGTTTTTGTGTGAGTGCTGTTGATCCAAACTCACTTTTTCTTGATTACTTGGCAGGCATTTTGCCCTTTCATTCACGTTACCTTCCCATACATATGTATTTTAAGGTTTCAGTCTCTTTGAGTAATTCTCTCTTATAGCATTCAAAAGTGTCCTTTCTGTGAATATATTACATATATTTTACCTTTGCTGATTTTAAATGAGCTGGTTGCTGCTGAAACTGCTAAAAGAGCAAGTATACATGAATTCAAACTACTTAGCAGATTTTTTTCTTTAAATTACCTGCAATTCAAACAATTTAATTGAAAATACATTTGCAAAGCCGTTTGAAGATCATTGATGTTGGATGATTTGAATTTCAACAAATTGGGGCTTGAACCTACAGTGTCAACCAAGTCTTTTATCTTCACAATCTAAAGTAACTTCCATGTGTAAATTCATTAAGTATCATTCCTACATCATTTACTCTTTTATGAAATGTCAGAATGAAGGATAATTCCTGTGGAGGGGCTGAGTCTAGTTCACATAGAATATCCTGAGTTTGGAAAACTAATAGCAGCAACAACAGTGAAATCACAACTGTTTGAAGTAAATCACAAAATGTACTTATAAGAACACCAGTGTAGACAAGGTTAAGATTCATTTATTGTGAATCTTATATGCAAGATTATGCTTAACACATTTTTAGTTAATCCTATATCAAAATCTGACCTGAAATCTGTGGTTTGTAGATGAAGAATTTAAAGTCAGGGTAATAATGCAAACTGCTCTGTTAAGTAAGATTCATGACAAGATGAACTCAAGGACACAGTTATAAGTGGCACATTCCTTGTTATAATGGCTACTGGGAGATTAACTGCAGTCCTACTGTCATAAAACAAATTGCAGAGAAGGTATGAAATCTTGACTTTTGTGCCTCTGTCTTCATTCTTTGATCTACTTTTGTCTCCATGAAATCCTTGCTGTTCTTCCCTTCTAAAATGAAAGGTTGTGATTCTATCTAGTGGCATGTGTGTGTGTGTGTGTGTGTGTGTGTGTGTGTGTGTGTGTGTGTGTGTGTGCGGGCATGCATGTGCACATAGATGTGTTCTGGATGCCTAAGTTTGTGCACAGGTATGCATCTGAGTTTGTTTGTGCTGAGTCCAAAGAATACTATGTCTTGTTCTATAACACTTTGTCTTATTTTCTCGAGACACAGTTTCTTACTGAATATGGATGTAAGCTTGCAGCAAATCATCCCTAGAAACTTCACATTTCTGCCTCTTTGCATTCTTGGGTTCTACATGCACAGTGATCTTTGTATGAGTGTCACGATTTCAAACTCAAATCCTCATGCTTGTAAAGCAAACAGTTTTGGCCACTTAGATATCTCCTTGAAACTGGGTCTGCTTCTTTTGTTGAAAGTAGAGCACAGAATAGAACATTACATAATAATATCATAATGTGTATATGGTAAGAAATGAAGACATTCCTTGCTAATTATGTAATCATCTAGATTAGACTATTAGTGGAAGAGAAAATGAGAAAATATTTTCTAGTTTTCTTTAAGAAACTTGATTTGATTTGTGTTGAGTAAAGACTTGCTACAGATATTCATTTGAAAAGGCGCTCTGAAATAATTTTTTAATCTCTAATGATTTTGCTCAATGACACCACAATTATACTGAATATTTTAGAACTCAAATCTGTGAATATAGGTCACATTAACACTTTTTAATATAAGAAACTCTCTTACTCATACTATTTCAGAAATTCCTGGCCCACTATAAACTTGTATTGAGACACACATAAGTAAAAAGTCTTAGAATTTCTGATATCTTCACAAGGAATAACATTTCTCTCCTCTGCTAAAGGCCAGACTTGACTCATTAGAAACATATGAACACACTGAATCACAGTAATTTATAGATTAGAATTCAGTATTGTTTCATTTTACCTGGCTTGCATACATTATTAATATTGTAGACATGGAAAGGATTTAGATCTTTATTGAGTAATTTAGTTATTTGGCATGGATGAATACATTTGTATTACTTAACAACCCTCAATATCACCCTTGTGAATTTTAGATTTTAATACAGAATTTAAGCTAAATAGTTTTTTAAGCTAATTTTCAATTCTTAGTATATTTTGATTATTGCTCTGTTTTAAAATTACTTTTTAACATATAAATCCATGTATTTATTCAATAAATATAGCACATCTCAGCAACTACATGACTAGCTTCTAACCAAATAATAGGAAAATAGATAGAATAAGACAAAGGTTAGGTCGTTCCGATTATCCTTTTTAGTGTTGTGAAGGTAATAAGCAGATAATCATCAATTCAAAAAAATGTTGTGTGAGTGTTGTGAATGAAAGAAAATATGGAGTGTTGTTAAGAAGGAGTCAGGGACTCTTTTCGCTTTCTAGAAAAGATAAGTCATTAGGACAGCACATATGAATAGAAAAGATAGCATAATAAAATATTTAGAGCCCAAGTATACTTTGATCACCTAAGAGGTAGTAAGAAAGGCAGTGTGCTGGGCCTGCCTAGAACAGGTATAACAAACCATGAAGACACAAGGCCAAGGAAATGATGTATAGCAAGCCAGCATAAGTACCCTTAGCTTCCTGTGACCTCAATTGTGCTGTAGAGTAGAATCCACTAGTGGAGACAATGAATGTCCCAGCTTGGTAACTGAAAGTCAAAGATGAGATTCCCATCCTTCTCAAACTGGAATCATCCCCTGACAATCCTCACACAGTATACCTGAATATTTGGGTAGTGCCAAACTATACATATAAATAAATAAATAAATAAAATGTATATATATGTATAAATATACAAACCTATAAACATATGTATAAGTAGTATGAATATACAAATATACACACAATATACGTGTGCATATGTATATGTGTATGTATGTATGTATGTATGTATACATATAATGTTTTAATGGTTAAGAGTTTTCTGCTCTTCCAGAAGACCTGAATTTGTTTCCATATCTGTTCATGGCCTCTTACAATTCCAACTACAGGGAATCAAATATCCTTTTCTGGCCTTCTCAGGTACCCACATGCATGTATACATACCCAACACATATACACAATTTAAAAACTTAAAAAGAAAAATAGAATAATTAAAACATCATACCAAAAATTAATTCTGTTCATGCAGCCTTTCTTCCTCAAAGAGCTAAAGGGAAACATACATACTAAGATTCAGGCCTTGCATGATCTTGAGTAAATGAATGTTATGAAACTAAACTTGACAAGACAGACTAGGACATGACCCTTTATTATTTTTTCTCCTTCTCTCTCCTACCATGCTCCTCTCTCATATATATTATATGTACATATAAATATCCATCAGATTTATATGTTTGCATACAATTTACTTGTCCTTGTATGTATGTGTTTGTGCTTATGTTTTAAGAGAGCTTTAAGGTCTTTGCTGCTGGGTTTGAGAATCGAGTACTCAGAAAATAAGAGTAAAGAGAAATGTCAGGTATGTAAATTTGATTTGGAATTATGAGTAAACCCACAGATAAATTTCCTATTACATAATTGATATCTTTAGAAGAGGAAAGATCATAGGATGCAAAAAAGTTTGGTTGTAGATATGTGAAATTGGAGATTACTTTAATAAATTTGTGGTAACATGATAAATTGCTGACATGCTGGGAAATTGTCTAGCTAGGTGTGTTAAAAGCAAAATATCCACATATTCATGCATTTCACTTTTTGATATGCCTAAATGTTATATATAATTCTCACCCAATGGCATAAATAACACACATTTAATAGATGTGATATTTATAACACTTGAAACCTATTCACAGACAAGAAATGAATTATATATTTGTATAATAGAGTAGTGTATAGTCATGTAACTGTTGAAAGTCTCTAAGATACCTGGATATACTTACTTATGATGCTAAGGCAAAGACTCCCAACTGAGGTATATATATATACACATATATAAAAGCACAAACATCAAAACTTAGGGAAAAAGAAAGCTGCTTTGTAGGTTTCTGACTTACTTTCAGAATACTCTGTTACACTCTCTGGATTATGCTCAAATAAGTGAATATTCCCTTAAAATTAATAAAGAGAAAGGTGAGAAAGATTAATGATGAACAATTGATAGGGTCATCAGAAGACTGTAGAACAAGGAAGCTTGTGTAAAAAGAGTAGCTTCCTGATTTTGGCTCAGGAAGCTTCAGAAAACATAAGCTAGAAATTAGAGGCATTGGTTGTGATTGTCAGAGGCATATATGGACAGAAGCTCTCCCCTTAAAAAATGCTAACTGAAGAAAGAAAAAAGAAATCAGAAATACAGTAAGTTGGTGAATTCAGACAATAACCATGAAGTCAAATACAGCAGAAATTTTGTGCCCAAGTTCAGGCCACTGACTGATATGGATCAAATAGTCAAAGTTGGAGAAATTACTCAGTACACATGTGTAGTATCCTTTTGGCAAAGGTGGATAAAGCTATTGATAGATAACTTCTTGTTTGGAGGACATATTCATCAGTAAGAGGATGAAAAACAAACAGAGACTTCTAGTTCCTCCAGACAGTGGCTTTGTTAAAACTGCATGTCTATATCATTATTTGACACTCAACTTTTATTTAAAAGAAATATAATATAGATTTTTATCAAATAAGCTATCACAGTCACTGGATCCCAAGGTAATACCAGTTTCTAGGGATATTATCATGTATTCTGTAAGATAACAGATGCTTTCTTATATTAGGAACTTGAGAAGAGTTTGATGTGTTTTTATGTGCATATGATGTTTTTCATGAATGAATTTTATTTGTATTACTTCTAATTTTAAAACAGTGTTATCAAATATGCAGGAATTAACATAAATTTGTTTCATTGATTGGTTGACAAAATAAGGAAAGTTAAGGAAGCATTTGTCAAGGTCACTAGCAAGTTACTCTTGCTCCAGTTTATTAGAGGCCTTATTATATATAGGATTTGTTACCAAACAAAACCTATTGAGCAGAAGTACACATATAAAGAGAGAAGCGAATAAAAATAAAATTTCTGTGCTGTTTGTGCATGGGATTTTATTGGTAATTTCAAACCATCAGTCTTAATAGTTTGTTTCCTTGGCTTTAAAGATGAAAGAGGTAATTACTTCTTCTTTGTTCACTAATTGTGTACTTAGGCAATGTCTCAGGCAACATAATTACAGAAGCAAAGTTGTTACAAATAACCATGAAGCAAACAGAAAATCAAATAAAGAGACTATACCAATGATCCCAAGGAATGGATGACAGATACAGAAGAATGTTTTCATATTAAAAATAAATTAACATTATATTTTAACAAGGCAAAATACATGATGTTATAGATGCCAAAAACCAGTGATGTTAGAAATTTTAAATTTTATCATTCTATATTTAGAGCATCTCTGAAGAGCCTACACTTAATAACATTTTCTACAGAAATTCCATAGGCATTTCCACAACTATAGGAAGGATACTGACTGTCATAACTGGAGTTCAATAAGAAGAACTGACCATAGCTAGGCAAGAAAAAGAGCCACACAGACATCTGTTAGAAAGGACACAGTGAAATTATTATTGAAATCTCATATATTCATGGAGAATTATAAGAGTCTAGAATATGCAGCATACTATTATGAAAGGAGAACATAGCAGAAGGCTCAAATTTCACAATTCCTAAACCCACAAACAAACTAAAATATTATCACCATGTTGTGTTGCTACAAGAATAAAATGAAGGCCAATGAGAAGAACTCTGTGTCCAGAAATGAAACAGCAACAAGAGATTTCAGGGAGAACACAAAGATCATTTCAGCAAATCTGTACCATTCAGTCCAGCAAAGTCAGGAGAATATCCATTCCCCTGTAGAAATAAAAATTTTTAAAGAAATAGTCCTTATGAAAAAGTATGGAGGTCTTATGGGTGTCACAATGTACACCTTTAAATTTTGATCCCATATGTGTATGTGCAAGAATGCAAATAGATGCATATTTATCACCATTCACAAAACTCAAGTATAAGTGGATCAACGAAATCAACATAAAACCATACACACTAACTATAACAAAAAAGAACATAGGGAATAGTCTTGAACTCATTGACACAGGGAAAACTTCCTGAACAGAACAGCAATAGCTCAAACACTAAAATCAACAATTAATAAATGGGACCTCATGAAACTGTAAAGTTTTTTTAAGGTAAAAGACTCTGTCAACAGGACAAAAATGGCAGGCAACAGAATGGGAAAAGATCTTCACCAATCCAAAATCTGTCAGATGGATAACATGAAAAATATCTAAAGAACTCAAATTACTTGATACCACAAAACCAAATAACCCAACTAAAAAAAGGAACACTAAACTAAACAGAGAATTCTTAACAGAGATATCATTAATGGTTGAGAAGCACTTAAAAGTAATGTACTATACCATTTGATTCTTTCTGCTTCTGGGTTAACTCACTCATTATGATCATTTCTAGCTCAATCCATTTATCCACAAATTTCGGGAATTCCTTGTTTTTAATAGCTGAGTAGTATTCCATAGTGTATATGTACCACAGTTTCTTTATCCATTCTTCTACTGAGGGACACTTAGGCTGTTTCCATGTTCTGGCTATTATGAATAAGGCTGCTATGAACATGATTGAGCAAAGTTTCTTGTTGTGTGCTGGAGCATCTTCTGGGTATATTCCAAGGAGTGGAATAGCTGGGTCTTGAGGAAGCCCTATTCCCATTTTTCTGAGATAGCACCAGATAGATTTCCAAAGTGGCTGTACTAGTTTTCATTCCCACCAGCAATGAAGGAGTGTTCCTCTCTCCCCACATCCTCGCCAGCATGTGGTGTCATTTGAATTTTTGATCTTAGCCATTCTGATGGGTGTAAGATGGAAACTCAGAGTTGTTTTGATTTGCATTTCCCTGATGACTAAGGAGGTTGAGCATTTCTTTAGGTGTTTCTCAGTCATTTGATACTCCTCTGTTGAGAATTCTCTGTTTAGTTCCAAGCCCCATTTCTCAATTGGGTTATTCGGTTTGGTGGTGTTTAATTTCTTGAGTTCTTTATATATTTTGGATATTAGACCTTTGTCAGATGTAGGGTTGGTGAAGATTTTTTCCCAGTCTGTAGGCTGTCGCTTTGTTCTCTTGACAGTGTCTCCTGCCTTACAGAAGCTTCTCAGCCTCATGAGGTCCCATTTATTAATGGTTGACATTAAGGCCTGGGCCGTTGGTGTTCTGTTCAGGAAGTTGTCTCCTGTGTCAATATGTTCCAGGCTCTTTCCCACTTTTTCCTCTAAGTGGCTTAGTGTCTCTGGTTTTATGTTGAGGTCTTTAATCCACTTGGATTTGAGTTTTGTGCAAGGTGACAAATAAGGGACATGTCCCACGAAAGCCTTCACTTACCAGGAAACTGGGACAGAGGGGAGGGCATCCTATTGGGACTCTAAATTAGAGATGCATGGGAGAATAGCAAAATAAAAGGATACAGAGGGTCCTAGAAATCTACAAGTAGAACAATATGATAGGCAGATTTGGGCCCAGGGGTCCCGCTCAAACTAAGGCACCAGCCAAGGACAATACAGGAGGTAAACTTTAAACCCCTTCCCAGATCTAGCCAATGGTCAGAATATTCTCCACAGTTGAGTGGAGAGTGTGATATGACTTTCTCACGTACTCTGGTGCCTCACATTTGACCATGTCCCCTGGAGGGGGAGACCTAGTGGCACTCAGAGGAAGGACAGCTGGTAGCCAAGAAGAGACTTGATACCCTATGAGAATATACAGGGGGAGGTAATCCCCCTCAGGAACAGTCATAGGGGAGGGGAATAATGAGAAAATGGGGGGTGGGAAGGAATGGGAGGATACAAGGGATGGGATAAACATTGAGATGTAACAAGAATAAATTAATTAAAAAATGTACAACATCATTAGTCATCTGGAAAATGCAAGTTAAAATGACAATGGGAACCTATATTACTCCCCTCACAATAGATCAGCCTGGTCTACATAGGATGTTTTAGCCAAGCCAGGCCTACACAATAAGATTCTGTCTAAAAATATGTCCTTCAGTGTCCAGCATGTGGCCTGGATTCCATGTCTGGCAGGTGGTCCAGGTGCTGCTTGATTCAGGAGGAGAATGGGTGGACCTTGAGATCAAAAGTCCCATGGTCCCATTTCTTTCTTTTTTAATTTAAAATTCAATGTATTGATTTTACATGCTAATTGTAGCCCCCTCCCTAATCTGCTCCCAGTCCCATATTCCGTCCCACATCACCCTTCCCCCTACCCTAGTCTTCATTCTCCATCTATCATCTCAGCCTATCTAGTCTCATTTGCACTGCCTATGTCCTCTTTCTCTGTGGCCTGGCAAGGCTGCTCTGCCAGTGGGAAGTTATCAACAAGTGAGCACCATAGTCCATGTCAGAGGAATCTCTTACTCCCTATATTATGATGGCAACAATGAATGTCCTGTTTCTTGCTCAGGGGTAGGTTAGAGTGCATAGGGTAAGACCCATGATCTGGGTGATAGACCAGGTAACTGGTTTCACCTGGGGAAGAAGAAAATGAGTTTTCCATGGAGTGTTACAATTTGGCTCCTTTAAAATGAGATTGCTGCTATCAGAAGGCAGTGGAGGCTTGGGAGATACATAAGCCCATGCTGATACCCAAAATATTACAGCTCTTTCTTAGCTGCTGTGCTAAGCACAGAAGAGGAAGCAGACAGATGTCCAAAACCCACTGGCAGGCAGGTCTGGTGAGATACAGGCCCAGCAGTGCTCCACCAGGATCAACATTCATCTAATAGCAGTGAAGTAGCAGCCAAGGCAGCTCTGCCATTGCTGCCTTGACTGGGAGTCAACACCATGGCATCCAGCAGTAATTTTTCCCAGAATAAATGGAGTATCTGATCATCAGGGTGGAGGAATTGTGAGCACCTGAGAGAGAGAGAGAGTACAACATCCATGCTTTATTTATAAACCTTGGACAGTGGGGATGGGTTTGAGGATGAATGTGTCTGATTCACTGGGAGTAGATGTTCCGGAATAGTTTATCCACATACAGTAGTATAGTACCTCATTTCTATGCAGTCCCTGGTGTCCTATCATAAGGAGATAAACACAGTACTTAATAAACATATGCATGAGGGAATAACTTCTACATATATTAAAAAGTCATTTGTTGGAGGTGAGTATCTCCTCACTATTAGATGGATTTTGCTAAAAATGGTTTCTTATCAGGAAATGGTTGTGTACATGATCTACCCTGATGGGTTATCAGATCACGTGGGTTGGGAACCCCACAGAGATAAGGACATCTAACATCATGACCAAGGTCAAATGGCTATTTGCAGGTGTCAAACTTCAAACTTATCCAGCAGAGTTCCATAAAGATATAAAAATCAGTGAATGAATAAGTGGATGGATGAATAAAGAGAAGACAAAGGCATCAATTATCTTTAAAAGTAGGAATTTTCTGCTTGGCCACAACATGCAAGAGACCAACCCCTGACACTATTAATGACAATGTTATGCTTGCAGACAGAAGCCTAGCATAGCTGTCCTCTGAGAGCACCCACCAAGCAATTGATGGGAACAAATGCCCAAACTTTGGGCAAAGCACCAAGAGCCTTGTGGATGAATGGCAAAAGAATTGAAGAACCTCATGGGGACAGGAGCTCCACAAGAAGACCAACACAAAAAAAAACTAATCAGGGCCCAGATGTGCTTGTGGAGAATGAAGCACAAACCAAGGATTATGTATGGACTGCACCTCTGCCCTTTACCATATGTACCTGATGGGCAGCTTGGTCTTCATATAAGTACCTTAATGAGGGGAGTGAGGGATGCCTCTGACAAAGACATTCTTGCATGTTTTCTTATCACTTCCGCCTGATTGGATTTCCTTGATAGGCCACCATGGTAGAGGATGCACTCAGTCATACTGTGACTCGTGCTGGGATACGTAGGTGGAGGGTACCTTTTCTAAAGGCAAGGGGACTATGGATACATGGAATAGGAAGGCAGAGTAGAACCTGGATGAGAGAAGGGGATTGTTACAATTGGGGTGTAAAGTGAATAAGTAAAAAAATTAATGCAAATAAAAAGAAAAGGTCTGAATTTTCAGGGCAGAGAAATTAACATGCATTTGTTGTTTCTGTTTGGTTTGGGTTTTGTTTTTGTTGTTGTTGTTGTATTTTGCTTCACAAATCATCTAACAAATTACAAAAATCAAGTGAGAAGCATAGTCTCACAGATCTTTAGTTCCAGGACCATCCTTTCCCATTACATGGGAAAAAAAGCTACATGTATGGAATGAGGCAAAAGAGTGGCGAAACCATTGTAGCAGAAACATTTTCCAAGTCATACCTGAAAATAAGTTGCATTTTATTCTCCCGAGTCCTCCTTCATTTGTCTCCTAGTTGATAAATATAAACCTTAAACTCTCACACTTAGATTATGAGCCATGTTGTCTTAACAGAGAAGCAACTGAAGACTGGAGAGCAGATCTGATCCTTAAAGTCCAGGAGGTATACCATTGTCAATCAAGTTAGATATACAAGGACACACTAACAGAATATGGGACAAAGCAGAATCTGCAAGCTGTAAAATAGTGGACATATCTTATGAAGACAATTCTTTCAAGACATGCTTGACCTTAGCTCTTCTATGATACCTGATGAAGAAATATGCACCAGGGAGGTAGGTCTAAGTCATACTCACTGGAACACACTAAAATCAAGATAAGGGCGGAATTCTATCTTTCATCCCATGATATAGCAGGAGTAGATGGAGTTCATTGGAGCTACAGTGATAATTGGTTAGATTATCCTATTCTGAAACTTCTTGTTTCATTGTGAAGTCCTCCCTCCACAAGTAAAGTACATCGAAGCAAGACTCAATGAGATCTGGTACATGTGCATGTGACTTGCACTTCCATACACATATGAACACACATACAAACACACACACCACATACATACACATAAAAATAAATAAATAAAACATCACAAATATTTGAACAAAACAACTGCAAATACACATAATACCCATTTGAAATTTTTGTTAGTCAAACAATAAAGACTATCCTACAAATTTTAAAGAAAAATGGAAATATTCTCTTTTATTAGATTTAAGTATATTAACATTGAAAAGCATATAAACTCAAATTTAAAAGTAAAATAAAAAAAACCCAGACTGCTGGGTCTTGAAGCAAGTTGCTTCATGGAAAGCTAGTGGTACTGCACAATTCAATCTATGTCTTTAGAGACATTCAAGGTAGTAGTAAATATTTTACTGACCATTTTATGTTTTTTTAGTAAATGAAGTGCATAAAGCACTAGCCAAATGGGAAAACTGTTGTTCCATTTTAATTTTATTACCCCTCTCACATATGAGGTATGAGTTTATCTGTAATATGTAGTGATACAGGATATCAATACCAATGAATGTATTATAATATTCAGAATTCTCGAAGCTCAAAGTAATAAAAATCTTTCTAGTCCACCTGTAATTTGAAACTTCACAAAATGCAAACAGGATTATATACAAAATGGTAATAAACCCTTAAAAATATTCCCACTGAGTGCTTTGACAGGCAAGAAAATTGTTATATTGTCAGTGGTTTGTGAATGTGTAATTATGTTTTAATATTAAAACAAAAGTACTTTTCTGATACAATAGCTGAATCACCTTAGAACCAAAATAATACAAGTGAAATATCAGCCAACAGCATGAATATAATATTTTTATATAAAGCCAATATGTAGTGCAGAGTACAATAAGGCTGATCATGATTTGTGGGATGATAGCTCATAAACACATCAGGTACATACCAATTGAATATGACAGCATCAAGGTAACATAGGCACAAATATATAACTTGAAAGACTATTTCTGCAATGGATAGCAAAATCTCAGCCAGCTAAACAAACTTCAATCGATTGAAGGTGAGTATTTGCTCAAATAATTTTCAAAGAAGGCAAACAATAATCTTTGATCAATAAAGTATCTTGGACCTCATTTCCAATTTCTACAATAACTTGTCAATTATATAATCTCAAATGAAATCCTATGGATGGCTAAAACATCTTTTCCAAGAATTCTGTCCTTTGTCAACCTGGCAGTATTTCTCTCACATTATCTCCTGCTTGACATTCTTTCCTTTTGGCTTTGTCAAATTCATGCCAGTGTCCTGCTTGTACCCTTTAGGCTAAGACCAAGTATCAGTTTATGTTCTTTACATTTTATTGTAATGTAAGCTCTCATGCTGGGTATACTCTCAGTCTTCTAAGCAAAGAAAGAAAAACAGAAAACCATTTCATTTTCACTCAAAATGGCACAGTCAAAACAAAGCATACTAAGAATCTATCAAGTGTCTATGTTCTCCATCACCATAAAAATATTTTCATATCAAAATTGGATATCCATGAATTTGTCCTTTATACTCCCCATTACAATACAACACATGCCCACACACACACACACACACACACACACACACACACACACACATGACACAGAATGAGAGAGAGAGAGAGAGACAGACAGACAGACAGACAGACAGACAGAAAGATGGAGAGACAGAGACAGATAGAGAGAAAGAAACAGACAGAGGGACAGAAAATAAGTTGTGATGTAGGTTTCCAGGTTTTGGCTTTTCAGGACTATTTGCTACATAGTCTACATATTTTTTTAAAATTTTTTATTAATTTATTCTTGTTACATCTCAATGGTTATCCCATCCCTTGTATCCTGCCATTCTTCCCTCCCTCCCATTTTCCCCTTATTCTCCTCCCCTATAGTCATAGAGGTTCCTGAGGGGGATTACCTCCCGCTGTATATGCTCATAGGGTATGAAGTCTCTTCTTGGTAACCTGCTGTCCCTCCTCTGAGTGCCACCAGGTCTCCCCCTCCAGGGAATATGAGTACATGAGAAAGTCATATCCCACTCTGCACTCAACTGTGGAGAATCTACATACTTTTGTATCTGATCTTTTAGGTCAATTCTAATTTCTTAGCCATCAATCTTTAACACAGGCATCACTGGTACCAACCCTAGGTTCTTTGGTGATAAAAAGAAAGTTAAGTTACTCTTTCACCCATTTCTATCAACTTTTGTGTTAGAGAAATATCTTTTCTCTTTTGGGAGTTTGTTTTTTATCTTTGTTTTTATCTCTGTATGAGAAGTTTGTTCTGCAAATAGTTCTTTCCATTTTGAAGTTTGCTTTTTCAAATTCTTGCTTGTTCTTTCCCATCCTGGAAGTTTTCAGTTGGCTATTCTGTTTAGTTTGTAATGCTTCTGGTTCGTGATAAAAAAAAGTGATTGGAAAAACTATTTTCAAATATTTTTTGACAAATCTCTAATTTTTAAAGATAAGGATGACACTGTGATGGTGTATACCTATAGTCCTCAAAACTGATAACATAGTTGAATCTGAAATTTCAATATCTGTTATAAATACTAGAAAGTGTTTGCAATAATTATTATTTAAAAATTAATTGTAATTTAAAATTATATAATTTCCAAAATGGTATGGAGTATATACATGGTACAACCAAATAAAGTCCATGAAAAACATTAAACCTTACAAGTTAGTAAATGTGATAATTGTTTGATTACAAATGTATCCATGTCTCTAATTGTTTTAATCTTATTTTTTGTCAGCAAAAGTCATGAAGTTCTTAATTAATTAATTTCCTCAAATATTTTTGGAAGTATCTATAAACATCTTTTGATTTCAAGGAAATTTATTGTGCTTAATTAATGTTGAGCTATATAGTACTGGAATTTAATTATTTAATACACGAGTGAATGCTGTATCATGAATAGATTTGTTTGTAAATGCATGTTAGCTGTTGAAAATATTTTTAAGGTCATAAAGCAAATCTGTTTATTCTGATCTTTCTATACATTAAATGTAGACTTACAAAGTTTCAGTAGAAAAAGAACATTTTCAGTTATGCCAAAGGATCCTAGAGAAACATTTTCAAATAGAGTACAGATAAGGATTTTGTATAAACACTGAGGAGTCAGAGAGAGAGGAAAAAAGAAATTAGATGCCATACCCTTTGGATGTTTTTCACTGTTCTTATAGGATGTTGAACTTAAAAATAAGTATCTGTCTAGAAATATTGATAAGGAACATTTAATAAACATTTTATTTCTTATTATTTTAAAAATAGTTTTAAATTAAATAAGAATTTTAATTGTGTCCTAATGATGTGGAATGTAACAATATTGACAGGCTGGCAATATTGCTTATCTGGTAAAGTGCAAGACACAAAGTCATAAATGCCTTCTTTCAGATCGAAGGTAATCACATTAAAGCAGGTGTGGCTTTATATGCATGAAAACCCAGGCATGGGAAGGGAGAAAGAAGGATGTATGTAGTCACTAAACAGGTAACCTTGCTTAATGGCCAGTGAGAGACCATTTATCAAAGAAGTAACAGGAAGAACAATTGACCAAGATTTTCTACATCAACATCTGTCTTTGAAATGCATGTGCACACAGGTTCACAATACATACACAGAGCTACAGTTTTTGACAGGATAATTTTTAGGAAGCAGGCAAAAGCAATTTGCACTGGGTGACATCATGGAAAAGATACTAGATAGTCATTGTCAGGCTGTAATCATCACATGCAAGAGTGAACTCCTGAGGTGTTGTGGTAAAATGGGAAAGCTGAAGAAGAGACAGATGAATAGGACTATGAAGGAGGGCTGGGAAAATCAGTATTAGCAGGGAAGGATCCCAGTATAAAAGCTCTGGTTCTCTCTGGAAGCTGGGAAATAGCCCAAGGGAGCCCATTCATTTCCAGAGCAAATAGTCTCTTATTATTCCTCAGAAAGATTTATCTTTGCAACTTGGCAGTCACAGTGGCATATATTTAAAGATAGAAACCTATCACTGTCACTACCATTGTGAACAACTCTGGGAACTTCAGATACCCCATAGTGGAGTCAATAGCTCAGTAAAATAAATGTCTCCCTTTAATCTTCTACTGCAGAAGGAGGTGTTTACTGTCATTGAAAAAAGTTTTACTTTGTGCCTCTGTGTTTGTGTTTTGGACAATTGTTTCCTAGAGTGCTCCTATGTGAGGAACTATAACTCTCAAAATGGGAAGCAATTATTTGACAGAGAACAAAGTATATTCCTGGGGTCCTGGGGTCCTCATAATATGCATTCAATCAAGAGATCAAAATAGTTGAAAGCAATATCGCTGCTCTCCTCATACCCCCAAACAGACAATTTTCTTTTTTTTTTTTTTTTTTTTTTTTTTTTTTTTTTTTTTTTATTAATTTATTCTTGTTACATCTCAATGTTTATCCCATCCCTTGTATCCTCCCATTCCTCCCCCCCCCCATTTTCCCATTATTCCCCTCCCCTATGACTGTTCCTGAGGGGGATTACCTCCCCCTATATATTCTCATAGGGTATCAAGTCTCTTCTTGGCTACTTGCTGTCCTTCCTCTGAGTGCCACCAGGTCTCCCCCTCCAGGGGACATGGTCAAATGTGAGGCACCAGAGTATGTGAGAAAGTCGTATCACACTCTCCACTCAACTGTGGAGAATATTCTGACCATTGGCTAGATCTGGGAAGGGGTTTAAAGTTTACCTCCTGTATTGTCCTTGGCTGGTGCCTTAGTTTGAGCGGGACCCCTGGGCCCAAATCTGCCTATCATATTGCTCTACTTGTAGATTTCTAGGACCCTCTGGATCCTTTTATTTTGCTGTTCTCCCATGCGTCTCTCATTTAGAGTCCCAATAGGATGCCTTCCCCTCTGTCCCAGTTTCCTGGTAAGTGAAGGCTTTTGTGGGACATGCCCCTTGGGCTAGTATGCAGATATAAGTGAGTATATACCATTTGATTCTTTCTGCTTCTGGGTTAACTCACTCATTATGATCATTTCTAGCTCAATCCATTTATCCACAAATTTCGGGAATTCCTTGTTTTTAATAGCTGAGTAGTATTCCATAGTGTAAATGTACCACAGTTTCTTTATCCACTCTTCTACTGAGGGACACTTAGGCTGTTTCCATGTTCTGGCTATTATGAATAAGGCTGCTATGAACATGGTTCTTTTCCTTTAAAAAAAACCTCTTTTTACCTTTTAATTTCTTTTAGAAAATGAACCATTATCACATTCACCTCTATTATCTCTTCCTCACTCATGACTCTGCCTTCTTCTCCTCATTCTGCTCCTCATGCTTTTTCTAATTTTCTTTTCTTCTTCTTTCCATGTATGCTCAGACTCCTCCCACTCCTCATTTTTTGTCTTGCTTCTCTGTTTCCCTCCCTTCTTTTCCTGCATTTTTTCTTTTACAGACCTCTCCTCCTTGTCTTTCTGCTACTTTTGTCTTTTTCCTCTACCACTTCTTCCTCCTCCTTTTTTTTTTGTTTTCTTCCACATCCTTCTCTATCCCTTATTGCTTCTTAATTCCTGAGTGGTTTTGCTATGTCTTGTTTGTTCGTTGGTTGGTTGTATTGAAGAAGGCCAAAACCATTCTGAATTCATGATTTTACAGCAGTGTTCTCTCCAAAGACAGCTTTAAGAACATGCCTAAACATTCACTAGCTCTTACAATCTTTCTATTCTGTCTTTCAGGATGTTCTCTGGGACATAAAGGTGCTGGTGATACAGATATCCCATATAGGACTGAGCACTGAGCTATCACTTACTCTCAGAACTTTGATCATCTTTCAGTCTCATCATTAACCTTCTCTCAGCAAAGTGAAGCTCCTCCACAGTTGCCTGTGATTCTTTGTGTAATCTGAGGCTTTGGGGACTTTTGGAATGCCATTTTGTATAGTCCTTGTTCAGCTTATATTTGAGGATTCACTTCAACAAAACTATTGGTGTTAGGATGTTCTCATCTTTTCATTCCATGTTCCCTGCCCATCAATCAAAGTCTACTTTCCATTGATGTAAAAGTTTAAAATTGTTGGAAACCAGGCTCAACTAAGATAACAAAATCATATTAACTTTTACATAAAAATATTAATAATATGAATAATCATTTAGGAAATAATGGTAACTAATATTTGAAAATAAAGCATTCTAGCATTGTAAAAATAAAACAACGCAAAAAGCAAACAAATCTGAAATTAAAACCATACTTGGAGTCTTTAATTATGATAGTTCATGAGAGGAAGCAGTAACTGTGCCTTGGAGGGTAAGAATGCCAGGTCTGGGCTACAATCTTAAGAGTCATTTATTGGATCCAACAGTAGACAATCAACAATTTTTTCCCATTATCATAAAAAAGAAACTACTCTTCCCCATCACTGTGCTCACTATCTGCACAGAACAATGTGCTATCTCCAGAAAGAAGAAGTCAACAACTTCAGCAAAAAGATGATTAGCTGAGAGCTGGGCATGACAACTGAACAAAACCGATTACATCTAGTTGATTTGATCTTTTTTGCTGTGTGTGTGTGTGTGTGTGTGTGTGTGTGTGTGTGTGTGTGTGTGTTTGTTTGTTTGTTTTCCCATGTGAACACAGTTCAGGCCCAGGCTAGAGATTGACATTAGTATATTTTGACCACCATGATTCTCCTGTCTCCACCCTCAGTGCTAAGGTTATGGGCAAACATGTTTAGCTTTAACGGAAGTTCTGGGGATGTGGATTTAGATCCTCATACTTGTGCACCAAACACTATAACAGCTAAGGTGTCTTCATAGTCAACGAGTCTCTTTGATGACTCATCTCAAAAAATTTGATGTACTTCGTGTTAAGAAAATAGTCATGTTATTTTACTTGAGGTTGTTCCCCCCCCCCTCTCTCTCCTTCTGTGTGTGTGTGTGTGTGTGTCTTTAGTTTAACATGAGTGCAAATGCTTCAAGAAGCCAATGTTGTTGTATATCCCTGAAACTGAGTAACAGTCAAGGTATGGTATGCCTGATATGTGTGTTATAAACTGAACCTTGATCTCCAAGAAAAGTTACATGGTTTTAAGCCCTAAGCCCATGTACAATATTATAAAGCCATTATTCTAGATTGTTCAATGTACATTTTAGCTACTGTACTTCTAAAGTTGAATGACTATTTAGGTAAGACAACTCAGTATTGTCACTACACGGTTTTAAACTATAACAAAGAGTCTCTTGGGCTGACATTCCATCTAGTGTAGATAGATTTGTTTAAAATATGCTTTTCAATCTAAAAGATGCATATTACTTTTTTAGGTAATATGGTAATTTTGCCTTAGACATAGTATGGATGTAATTTATAGCAATTAAACTAATTCATAGATAAATGAGCTATGACACATGAAATAATTTTCTGAGGAAGATTTTATTGGAACACAGTTATACTCATTTCCATATTGTCTGTCATCATAGGATATCTGGGAAAGTGAAAACTTGTTACAGATAACATATGGATATCAATGTCTATAATACTGTTATCTTTCCCTTTAAGAAAAATATTACAAAATTTCAGACTGTCAATTTCTTGAAAGAAGTCATGATCAAACAATAGTTTCTACACTTGATGAAATGACTGCTAAACCCATTTTTCTAGATTCGAACATGACTTATAGACTTGGTAAATGACATGATAAGAAAGAACCACAGGAATGGTTTTCTCATCCCTCCAGCCTTCATGTGGAGAGAAGAAGAAAGAGTTTTGGTTTTTTTTTTACATTGACTTTTTTTTTATACTCTTCCCATTTCCTTCCATTCCACTGGGGCTCAGGGATATTTGTCACCTCTCCATTTGGAGCTGTATTGTCCTTCTCTTGATTATAACTTGTAAGTTTAAAATATTATTTAAAAATAACAGTCTTATAAAAGAAGATAAAAGAGTATCAATTTTTTCTTAACCATGATAGAAATGCTATCGTTTATATGACTACATTAGGTTCTGTATCTGTACTAATGTCTGAGTTTTTCATTATCTTCCATGCAACAAACCTGAAAGTATTCCCTCTCCATTAATCAGTAAGTTTCTTTACAATATGTCTTTAACAAAGGGACAAAATGATTTTGTTTATTTATCCACCATTTATTTATTATTTCAGGTGTTCACAAAATTGTGTTAAGTACTATGGAAAAGTAATTAGAAGCTTAAAATGACACTAATAGGTGGGACCCCATATAAGAATGATAGGGTATAGGATGTAGACCAATTCTTTGAATCATTGATTCTGGAGTTATTTCCTTTGTTTCTATACTATTGATTTCATCTTTATGTTTGATTATTTCTTACCATCTATTCCTTTTGGGTGAGATTTCTTTTTTTTTAAATACAGATTTTTCGTGTGCTATTTCGTGTGCTACGATAAGATCTCTACCATTTTTTTATATATTCACCTACTACAATGAACTTGCCCCTTAGAACTATTTTCATGATGTCACATACCCTTTGGTATGTTATGAATTAACTTTCACTCAGTTGTAGAAAATATTTAATTATTTCTTAGTTTCTGTCTTTACCCATTTTTTTTCATTCAACAGAGATTTGATCAGATTCCATGACTTTGTAAGCTTTTTCTGTGGTCATCTGCTAGAACATGAGTGTTATTTAAATTTTCTTATATTTGTTATAAGCAATATATTGATTCAATGCAATCATTATCAAAATTTCAACATAATTATTTGCAGATCTTGAAAGGACAATTTGCAACTTCATATTGTAACACACACATACACACACACATACATACACACACACAGATGTGACTAACAACATCCCAAACAACTGAAGAAAAACCACATATGCCATCATTTCCAATTTCAAATTATTATAAAAAGCTATAGTAATAAGAATTGCATGAGCCAAGTACGGTGGCTCATGCCTGTAATGCCAACATTAAAGGAGGCAGAGACAGGCCAATCTCTGTGTGTTCAAGGTCATCCTGACCTACAAGGCAAGTCCAGGACAGCCATGTATACACGTAGAAACCCTGTCTCAGAAAACAAAAGTACTGTACAGTATGTATGATCAAAGATCATAACATAAAACTATATACACTGAGTGTGAGAGAAGAAAATGTTGGGAATAGCCTTCATTAATTGGCACAGTAGAGCACTGACTAGAGCACTGATAGTGCAAGGAGAAAGATCAACAACTAATAAAGAGAATCTCATGAAATTCAATAATTTTTGTAAATCAAAGGACACTCTCAATCATACAAAGTGCTATTAGAATAGAATTAAAAATATTTTACCAACTCTATATCAAATAGAGGACTAAAATCCAAAATATTTAAACAACATGAAAAACTAGAAATCAAAACACCAAATAATGCAATTAAAATGGGATATAGATATAAATAAAGAAGTCTCAAGAAAAGACCCTTGAAGAGCAAAACCACAGAATTATTCAATATTCTTAGCCATTTGGTAAATGTAAATCAAAACAGCTTTAAGATTTCATCTTACTATTGTCAGAATGGCTAAGATCAATAACAGAAATGACAACTCATGATGGTGATGACATGGATTATGAAACAATCCTGCATTCTGGGAGAGGACAAATCTGTACTCTCTGGTGGTTCCTCAACAACTGCTAATCAGTATACCTCAATATTCAGCTATACCTCTCTAGACATATACCCAAAGAACACTTTAATCTACTACAAGGACAGTTGATCATCCATGTTCACTGCTGCTCTATTTAAAATAGGCAGGAATTAAAATAAACTTAGATGTCCTTAAACAGAAGATTGGAGACTATGTGGTATACTTACATAATGGTGTATTTGTCAGCTGTTAAAAATAATAGCATTAAAAAAATAATAACATGAAATTTTCAAGAAAATGGCTGGAACTAGAAAAAGGTTCATTTTTAGGAAATTAGCCCAGGCACAGAAAAAGAAATAAGGTATGTATTTTTTTATATGTAGATATTAGCTGTTTTGTAAATGATAACCAATCTGTAGAGCCAGATTTGATTTAGTGTAAAGGACTATGATGGACACATGAATCTCCCAGTGATTGAAAAATAGAATAGAATGAAAAATGTATGGGTGACTCATGGCTGGTAAGAAATGGAATAGAAGAGTCAAGTGGGAAGGGGAATGGAATGTGGAGAGAGAGGTATTTGTGGATGGTAGGTAAGCCTAGTGCAATTGAAACTTCCCAAAATATATGAAGGCAATCCTAATGAAGTCTCTACATAATGAATGAAACAGAGTTCCAAGTTTACATCTCTAACACAGCTTCTACTATTGAGACTTGGTTACATTTAATTGAATTGTTGCCTGAAGGTGCCAGTTGGAAGTCAACAGTAAACCTGAGCTTAGTTGTGGCAAGACAATAGGTTACTCTCCACAAAATAATTGCTAGTCTATTTTCAATCACAAGAATATGCATCCCAGATACAGCAGATATATATGATTATATAGAAAGAAAAGGTAAATAGTTAGATACAATCTTCCAAAACCTCAGAGACATACATAAGATGGCATTTAAAGATTTTGAAACATTTCAAAGACACATTTACAAAGAGACAGGTTAACTCCTGGTAACACCCAGCCTACATCAAAGAAGATGATGAACATCAAAGAAACTTCCTATGAAGATGGCTTCTAATGTGGCCAACCAGCCACTCAGCAAAATTTCCTAATTTCTACCATAGACAAAATTCTTCCTAAAAATGGGCAAGTGTGCATACAGGCAGAGTTGACAACCAAACTCTGCCAAGAAAGTGTATGCAAGTCCTCAATAGACAAATATATTTTTCAGATATATTGGGCCAGAAGGCTAAAGATGATTCTCCAACATTTTAGAGAATTTTGGGTGACTGTTCAGACAGCAAACTTTCTCTGTCATTTTCTCATTTGAGAAATTGCTAACCTGAACTCCAGTATACGGAGGTAATCAAGTTTATTCCTTCTCAAGTCTCTGATGTGGTTGAAGATCAGATAGTTTAATTTTACAATTAAGCTTAATTGTTTAGGGGCTAAGATATTTTTATTTCTAAAAAGATGTTTTAAGTTGAATGAAAATGAGACAAAATAGATATTGACTTACATTCAGAATTTTAGTCTCACCAAGATAGGCAATATGTTTTCTTCAAGACTGCCAAATAGCAAAACAGTATGAATGTAACACACACACACACACACACACACACACACACACACACACACACACACATACACACACACATATATATATTTCTGGATTACTTTGTGATTCTTCTTGCTGTAGGTATTTTATTGTATGTATATGTAAGAATATATCTATATATAAAATATTTAATAAAAAATGTAAAAAAAAGTGTGTATGTGATTTTTTTCCAGCTTGTGCTGTCACACCTACAGCTACTATAAACATTTTTATGTATTTTGGTTAATAAACACAAACATCCTTATATCCAGCACAATGTCCAGCATCCGACTCTTAGGGTAGTTATAAGCTTGTACCTTACGTTTTTAATTTTTTAGTATTATAATCTGGATATTATGGAGATTATAATTTTTGATGTCTATGTAAGTTCTCATTAAATATGTAATCCCTAAAAGAATGATGGCAAGATGCATTGCTAAAGGCAATACCCACCTACAACTCATTAAATATAGAGAAATTGAGCTAATGCATATATAGAACCTTAACTCATATATTTAAATATCTTAAGTATGGGAAGGTACTCTATATGTGGGAAAACAGAAAGTTATACACTGACCCAGCCCTAAACCTTTGATGTGGAATTGTGTTCTGCCTGCAAAATATCCTAGTGCAATAATGGCATACAACTAGAAGCAGTAATCTATAATTCTTTTGACATCCGGACCACTCCACAAGATGGAATCTATCTCCAAAACTGTTTGCTTCTCTAAGAACCAGAAAACAGATAACCCAGAGAGCTATGGTAAAACCAAAAAGTTCTGGTCTCTAAGAAAAAGTAATGATAAAATAATTATTAATTTTATTCCATAGTACTCGTAGTTCAATGTCTCACTTTGAAGTCATAATTGAAGCTTCCTTCAGAAATGAATGGAAACAAATATAAAAACCTGCATTGAGATAATATTCAAAGAGAGACCTTGGAACTCACAGCTCTAAATGGACATCTCTACAAAATTCCTCTGATGAGAGCTCAGGCATCCCTGAAATTGAAGAGGCAGAAAGAATGTAAGAGTCAGAGTTGACAGAGGATACCAGGAGAACAGGGACATCTAAATTAATTGAGCACAGCTCATATGAACTTATTGAGGCCAATGCAGCATGCACAGGGTCTACCTGAGTCTGCCCCATATCCCCAGCATGTATATTGTGGCTTTCAGTTTAGTGTTTCTATGGGCTTCCTGAGGAAGTGGATAAATTGGTCTCTGATTCTATCCCTTCTCTTCTCCTATCAGTAATCTTTTTACAATTTTGATGTTGTGTTTTTTGTTTTTTCCTATTGTATTTTATTTTGCTAATAGTTATATTTTTATTTAAGTAAATTTAATTATCAGACTAAATTTGGAGTTTCATTATAGCACTCCAAATTGAATTGATTTTGTAGATTCTTCCCCGACTGCTTCTAAGACCTCCCTACTCCCTTCTAACCTGCATCCTCCCTAACCTGCTTTGACTTTTATTATCTCCAATATCCTACTTTATTATATATTGTTCAACATCCTTTCCACCTTTTATGGCTTGCTTTAGTGGCAAAACCTAAATCCATATGGACCTCCACATACATAATAAGCAAGAATGAGTATATGTGAAAAATATATGGTTTGAACTTTTTCATTGTGCTACCTTGCTGAATGTAACTCTCCTGATTCAACTATTTTTCTAGAATATTCATTACCTAAAATTTCTTTACAGCTAAATAAATTCCTGTTATTAATGTTTACAGAAAATTTTAGGGTTTATATTTTAGTGCGAAACATTGACAGGTGGCTAAAGAAGTGTGAATTACAAGAACTAGGGATCTTGGTGAGCCATATGATTTCCTTTCCAGCATCTTACTAGAGATACTTCAGTCATTTCACTAATTTGTAGATAATATATATCTACATTAGTGCCATGTGACATTTGCAGTTTCAATTACATCAATTTAATAGATGAAAAGTATATTTAAAAATATGAAATGTGAAAGCAATATATATTGTGCTAATTAATTTTTATACTATATTATATAATTCTATTTTTATTAAAAATTATGATTGCTAATATCTTATCATAGCAAATTTATACGTAGAACTCTGTTGTGGATGTGAATATTTAAAATACCAGTAAATAGAAAAGGTTGTACTCTGGGTTTAGGCACAAAGGTCAAGAATGTATCATAAATCTGCCATTGCTGTGGTGGGATAGAGACCTCAGTTTCTCACAAGAATAAAAGCAAAAAAGTATAATATGGAGTTTTTTTGAAACAGCAGCCTAAAAACCCTTTCATGGATGTTCTATATCCGAATAGAAAGTGGAAATATTACTTCCCTTTTTCTGAAGAAGCACATAAAATTGCTTAAGAGAAGAGAAGCCAAACATATTTTCAGAAATTATATCTGCACAATGAAGCACAGCAGCATACACATATCCTTTAGTGAGACTTTCAAAAATAAAACTACAATACTTGTCTGCAGATAGGAAAACTTCCAGAAAAAGATTACACCCTTAGCTCATGTCAATTTTATCACGTTCTGTTTCTTTTGAACTCCGTAATACAGCTGAAAGACATGGTATTTTGCTTGACGCACTGTGTGTGTGTGTGTGTGTGTGTGTGTGTGTGTGTGTGTGTGTGTGTACCTGCTACATGCACATAAGGAAAATAACCTAAGTATGCAAGTGCATATGTGTAGAAAGTTTTTGAGGTCAAACATGGGTGTCATTCCCTAGGAGATGACTACCTTGTTTTTTGAAACACTATAATTCACTGAGGTGTATCAACAAGGATAGAATGACTAACCAGTTTAACCTCAGGATCCTGATTATCTCTGCTTTACTATCTTAGAATTCTAACAAAGGTAATCATGCCCAGCCTTTTTATGTGTTCTGGGACTGGAACATGTGTCCTTGAGTTTACGAGCTTATCTATCTCTCTCTACCCCAGAGAGATGTTTTGAAATTTAAATGTTACAGACCAACTCATGAAATTTTATAAAAATAGTGACACACAAAGCCTGCATGATGTGTCTAAAATCAGCTACTCTATCTTCCTACACACACACACACACACACACACACACACACACACACACACACTTCAGCTTTACTGACATCTCAGAAAAAATCTGTGGAGTCATTTTATGTGCCTCTTATCATGAGGCACTTATGTAAGATAACTCCTGTCTTACACAATCCCATGGACTAATTCTGAATTCTTTACTCAATCTTCATTTTCTACACAATCTTTGTTTATTTACCTTTGTTTATGCTCCCTTGTGACCAAGTTTGCTTTCTTTTGCTGCGCTAACCAAAACCAGCTCGGAAATGAAATACTTTCTTTGGTGTATGCATCTTGATGCCTGGCCACCATTGAGCAACGTTAGGTTAGACACTCAAATAAAATGCAGGAACTGAAGTAGAAACTCAAAAAGAATGCTGTTTAATGATCTGTACCTTATCGCTTGCTCAACTAGTTTTTTTTTTATAATATTCAAGACTACATGTCCAGCAGTGGGGAAACCCACAGTGGGCTAATGACTCACATTAATCATTAATCAAGAGAATGAGATATGATAGATATTGGTTTACATTCAGAATTTTAGACTCAGCAAGAAAGGAAAGATGTTTTCTTCAAGGTTGTCAAATCAAATAGCCAAAACTCTATGAAGGTAACATTAATATAATTCCTGATTGTTTTGTGATTCTTCTTGCTGTACGTAGTTTATAGTTTATGTTGTATATGTGTAATAATATAAATGTATGGAAATGCACAATGGTCTTGCTTTAATCAGATGGAGGAATTTTTTCTGTCAATTGAGTTCTCTCTTTCCAGATGACTTTATCTTGTGTAAAGGTTACAAAAAACAAACAAACAAATAACTACCATAAGTAGCTTACAATAAGCCTTTCTGTTTCTATATTCAAAGCCTCATACTTTATTCTTCCAAGAACTTACTCCATGTTATCATTTGACATTTAGATGTATTCTCCTTAAGTAATGTCTTGGAAATTAATAGGTGGCAAAATCTATGTGATAGTTAGGTTTGAGAATTTGACACAGCATAGAATCACTTAGGAAGAAATTCACAATTAGAGATTGTCTATGTTGTATTGATTACTGTTTCATTAAACTAGTTGATATGCAAAGACCTAGCCTACTAGGGCAGTGCTATTACCCAGGTAAAGGGTCTTGAACTGTTGAAGAGCAGAGAAATCAAGCTGAGTATAAACAAGTGAGCATGCACAAATCACTTCTCTACACTCTGTTGTGGATGTGATGAGATGATGTATTCATAGTTCTTGTCCTAGCTTCTTCTAACTTGAAATTATAAATTGAAATAAATCACATTCTACCCTAAGTTGATTCATCTGGCCTTTTAACATAGACACAGAAATTGGGATAAAGTATGAAGACATAATATTTTTTTTTTGTTCTAAAGGCACAATTTTGACAGAAAGAAATAAATGATTTTATAATTACAAGTTTATTGAGGACCAATGGCATCTAAGTTGAAACACTTGTGTCTTGAATTCTTATCTTTGTATTATTTTTCTTCTGCATAATTTTTAAAAACAACACCTTACAAAAATATCATCTTGGAGGATAGGTACATCATGGCTCATGGATTCAGAGAGATTTGAATTGCTTATGACAAGTACATCAAGAAGCATGAAATGATTGTTACTCTCATGATGTAGAAGGAATTAGAGAAATCAGGCTTAAACAAGCAGTGTTTAAAACATCAAAGACTCATCTCTAATTACTGATTTCTAGTGCTATACTAAAAACACAGAAGGAATCACAGACTTTCATAATGGTTCTTCCAGCTTGGAAAAGAACATTTCAACATGAGCTTGAAGGACACATGTCTATCAAACAGTAGCAACTTTGATGATGTTTATATTTATAGAATCGGTGTTAGCAACTTTGACTTTACCACAACCCTGTGAAAAGCACAAGATGGATTGCTTTCTTCCTTCTTCAAGATAAAGGAAGTTGAAGCATGGCAGACAATGACATTTCTATAAGCCCCTGGACAGAACTTAGATGATTATAAAAATATAAATTATCTCTCTATCTTACCCTAGTTTAAGGTCTTTTGTTCACTGACTTTTTACACTGTTACTTTCCATTTTTGTTACACTTTCTATATTGCCTTCAAACACACACACACACACACACACACACACACACACACACACAGATACAAACACACTTCTCTTCAGAAATTTTGAGTCTTGTCATTAAGCATTAAACAAGTGTAAGAGGAATTCATGAGATTGGTGCCTCAGTCATAAGGTGTTTTTAATACAAGCATGATCAACTGAGCCCAAATTTTCAAAATAAACATAAAGTCATATAAAGTAATGAATAGCATCTGTGAGCACCACTCTCACACACTGAGATAAGAAATTGAAACAGATTAATCCACAGGTGGATATAAACCAATTATCCTGGAGTGTGTAGTAATGAGACTATCTCACACAAGATATAAAGTGGGTGCTGACACTGAAGTCCTCCAGCCTTTGCATATATACAGTGCTATGCATGCATCTGTGTACATACTCACAGGAAGAGAGAGAGAGAGAGAGAGAGAGAGAGAGAGAGAGAGAGAGAGAGAGAGAGAGAGAGAGAGAGAGAGAGAGAGAGAGAGAGAGAGAGAGAGAGAGAGAGAGAGAGAGAGAGAGAGAGAGAGAGAGAGAGAGAGAGATGGTTGGGTCCAATGTGAAATACACACTGATATCCTCACAGAGGTAATAAATCCACCTACTGACTGCTTAGTATTTCATGAATTATGTTTGATAATGAAATGTTTACTTCAGTTATTAAATAGTGTCAATACCTTATACTGATGTAAGTTAAGATAATTCATGATTTAAAATATCAGTAACAGTTGTTGGCATGTAGTCCAGTTCTACCAATAAGTTTTAATGCTATTCCCACTACTTAGATTTTCTGTCACTGTTGCTCTGACCTGCATTCTATACCTGACATAAGCATAACAGAAGAATAAACTATAACAGTTTAACACAAAACTAATATGCTTTCTCAAACAAAACTGTCAGTTGCCTTTTTGTAAATGAAACATTGAATACAATATTATTCACAAGGTTTTTAAAGGTACACTCATAATTAAGGTTTTCAAGATACCGAACAATTATATATCAAGTTTCTGGATTAGTTAACTCCACCCTGTAATAAGAGAAATATTTGAAACTTATCCGGTGAACTATAAATAAAGGGTCTTCTCCTTCTGAATATGAGAAGAGGTGCAGACCATTATTGCTGAAAGGCTGCACTTTAGCATTTACCAACATTCACATAATGCACTTAGGACACAGGCTTACTACACAGAATAATGCATTTCTTTATATTTATGTCTACTGTAGAACCAATCTGAACACTTTGGAGACAAGAACCAGGTCACTTAATTTAGCATAAAAATAATGCTTTTTTTATTCATTTGTATACTTGGCATTGAAAAAACATTTATAAAACAACTGTTTTCAAAAATATGTTTTCACTTCTATAAAGAAAATGACAGCATCTTAGATGGCTCATCAGATGAAGGTGTTTTCTAGCAAACCTCCTGACCTGCATTCTATCACTAGACCCACAAGGAGGAAAAGGAGAAATAATCTTTACAAACGGTCTTCTGATCTACACAAGCATGCTGTGGCACATGTCTTTCTCTCTCAGGTAGACAAATAAATGTGAAAAGTATAAGTAAATGAATACTTAGATATTAAATAATATTTATTCTCTTTCTTTATGAATAATTTTGAGGGATTTCAATTTAACAAATGTGACAAATAATTATTTTAATATCAAGAACATCAATCCTTAACCTGCTACATGCATAGATCAACACTGTGCCTTCAGAACACAGTAAGAGTATTCTGGATCTTAACTCTTGATGTCTTTTATTACTAATCATCCCTTTGGATTCAAGGGATCAAGGTTTCACTAACTTTAATGTAGTGACCACAAATGCAATGGCTTCAATGAACCAGTGAGGGTGAAAGATAGGGAAGGTAAGAAGGAGAATCAGAAAAAGGTTAGTGAATATTAAAAAAAATGCTTGTAAGCATTTAAAGGATACTAAAAATTACATTCATTAGAGTATATCAACCATTGAAGTGAGTATGTGGAGAAACAATCCTTAATTTGCCTCTTAGTAAAGAGTGATAGAATTCTGGAATAATGTAAAAATCAATATTTATTATTTTAGATTTTTCCTGTAGTCTTTTCATTAGATGGCATGGATTCTCATGCAATGCTAATAACTGTTAAAAAGAAGTCACATATTTTGCCCTATTTCCTTCATATCATCATCTTCTAATTATTAGTCCTTTTTTAAGTCTGAGGCATTGGCCTCAATGGCACATACTTATCTCTTTAGAGGTCTCCAGTTCCATGTAGTAGTCAGAATCTTACCAAATATGCATCACCACAGAAGTAGATAGAAGATCAGGCCAACCTAACATCTATCTAGAAAAAAAGATCTGTTTTTAACCACTGTATTAAAATCATTTAACCCTTGCATTTTTGCTGAGTCTTAAAAAATAAATTCATAGTAATAAGCTAGACAATTGTTTCTTTAAATTTTAATGCCTTTTTTGTGTTTCTAATAATAGCAGTCCCATAAGTCTCTACGTCTTCTTATTCCACCATCACTCTACCTGAACTTTTTGTCTGCTGATGATTCATGCTGACAACCATGGTTGAAGAGAACCAGAGGAAAGAAAGGAATGATGACAGCAACATGAATGTAAACCATCATTCCACTATCTTCTCATTTCTGTAACAAACACTAAATCTTCAGAACCTCAAATCTTCAAAGAGATTCTAGTATCACATTATGTTACTCATTTCACACTGTACAAGTAAGCAAAAAAACATAGGCAATAGTAGGCATACTGGTACTTTTGCTCTTAATAATCATCTGTGTTTGAGCCAAGATAGGATACATATTTCAAATTTGCATTTTAAATATTACTTTCCTTTTTGAAACTTTTTTCCTAAGCACAAGAGTGAAGAAAATGCAATTAAAAATAACCATATACCTAATATATACATTGTTTATCATGAATCACCAAAAGACAGAGGTGCAAGTTTCTTTATTTCCGTTTCTCCTCCCACCCTTTCCTTCCCTTTGTATTATCCTTTCATCTCTCCTTTCTGTTCTTCTTTCCTTCCATTCCCTTCCCTTTCCTTCTATTGCTATTGCTTCTTCCCTGAGACAGTGTCTTAGCCTGTTTTGAACTCATTTATAACCTAGGATTCCTTTTTTTTTTTCAATATAGCTAAGGATTCCCTTAAATTCCTAATGATCCATCTTCCTGTTTCGTGCCACTGAGGTGAAAAATATAAACCTACTTACTCACTATTTTAATAGTTTCTGTTTTGTATGTATAACGTCTATATATTAGGGGTCTTCACAGAAATGTCTCTTCAGCCATGACTGACTCTATTTATTCAAGGAAGTTGAAGGAAGAATTACATATCTACATGGATATGTTGGATAGTAGCATTCTGATTTCCTAAACAAACAAAAGCAAAAACAATACAAAAACAAAACAAAAAAAAAACTCAGCAGATAACTGCAGTGCATGCTTTGAGGATCGTACAATTTTGTGAATAGTGGAGATCATGTTTATTTTGTTATCATACTTTATCTTTTTATATGAAGGATACAACCAGTGACACCAATTACATGGTGGAAACTACTGAAAGTAAGTTATTGTTCATATTATATGTCACTTTGCCTATGTGTAAATTGTATATCAAAATTTAGTGTATAAACTATATGTTATTCATATATAACAGAAAATTATAGTAATATATCGTCAGAAAACTGGTCTGTTTCTCTTTCTTTCTCAGTTTCAGTTCCTCTCACTAAAAAAATGCTATTGTATTGTCTTATATTTTTATAGTCTGGTTAAGCCAAGGTGATGGGAAGCAGTGAAAGGGAGAAGATGTAAGTAAAATTTGACATATCCATTTCCTTCAGAAGATGTTGAAGTAACTATTCATGAAATAGTTACCCAGTGAATATGTGTTTCTTTAAGGAAAAGAAGCTACTGTAACAAGTTCAGTCAAGATAGTAAACATTTATTTCTCTAAGTTGGCATTCAGGTTAAGGAGAAATGAGTAAACTATTAACTATTAAACATTTATTGAAGGCTTTTATAACTATTCTATGCAGTGAGAGACAAAGATATTAACTGTAAAATGTTAAGTGAAGTAAAAATGTGTATAATTCCTCTCATAACCAACATGCTATATTCATGATAGAGGTGGATGGAAATCAAAGGACTTATTCTATCTGTGTTTCTTCCCTTATACCTCACTAATGTGACCATGCTCTCAGGAAGTTTTATTGATTCTTTTTTTCAGTTTTACACTTATCTTCCCTTCTGGTTAACATCAAGCAGGAAAATAATATCATATCACTTGAAGGCTTTGTCAGAGCAGCAGGACTACCAAGCTTACAACTCAGTCAAAGTGGAAAGGGGAGCTTTTACCCAAATTTTTTTTAAAGGCTGTTCCTTCTTTCTTAGATGTCATTTACATAGCTATAAATTTAATAGAGTCCATTAAATAAATATTTATAACTTCATAAATGGTTTTAATTTTTATATGTGGATTCAAGTACACAGCATCTTTAAAACAAAAACCAACAATACAAGAATTTTCATTTTAATTCTCACATTGATGGTGTGACTTACAAATTTTCGTCTTCAAATAAATGTTGTATTCTGGCAGCCATTAAAGGACTGCATCTAATGCCTACCTATACCTTATATGCATGAAAGAAGCATAAGTGATCAATAGAACTAGGAATAACAATTGGCATTTGTCCATCAGCTCTTAAACCTGTTTGCCTTGTCACAAACAAGACATGATTAGACAGGCTAATTCTTGTTAGTGTTTCCAATTTTAGTAGTTGTCAGTTCTAATTTTGAAAAAAAATATATTTATAATTCTGATATAGAATATTCATATGGTATATTGTAAGTAGTGAATCTATGATGGCCATTCAGTAAGTAAGATAATAATAGCATACACTATTCCTGAAGGAATATGAAGTTCTACTAATTTATTAATTTTCATGAAAGAAGGGTAAGAGGCATAAACCATATTGAGAGGAATTTTCTCACATTTTATTCTCAACTAAGAGAAACTTTACTTTGGGGGGTTTGAATATGTTTTCTAACACCCTGATTGTAAAACATTGTTAATATCACACATTTAGTTACCACAGCATTGTTGACAATACATGTCTCATGCTGTTTCAGCAGCAGGCTGGTTGATCAGTAGAATCAAATCGAAGACCCAGATATGAATCCACACACATACGGTCACTTGATTTTCGACAAAGAAGCCAAATCCATTCAATGAAAAAAGGATGGCATCTTCAACAAATAGTGCTGGTCTAACTGGAGGTCTATGTGTAAAAAAATGCAACTGGACCTATATTTGTCACCTTGCACAAAACTCAAATCCAAGTGGATCAAAGACCTCAACATAAAATTAGAGACACTAAGTCAGTTAGAAGAAAAACTGGGAAAGAGCCTGGAACATATTGGCAAAGAAGACAACATCCTGAAGAGAACACCAACAGCCCAGGCCTTGAGGTCAACAATTAATAAATGGGACCTCATGAGGCTGAGGAGCTTCTGTAAAGCAGGAGACACTGTCAAGAGAACAAAGAGACAGCCTACAGACTGGGAAAAGATCTTCACCAACCCTACATCTGACAAAAGTCTAATATCCAAAATATATAAAGAACTCAAGAAATTAAACACCACCAAACCAAATAACCCAATTGAGAAATGGGGCTTGGAAATAAACAGAGAATTCTCAAAAGAGGAATATCACATGGCTGAGAAACACTTAAAGAAATGCTCAACCTCCTTAGTCATCATGGAAATACAAATCAAAACAACTCTGAGATTCTATCTTACTCCCATCAGAATGGCTAAGATCAAAAATTCAAGTGTCACCACATGCTGACGAGGATGTGTAGAGAGTGGAACACTCCTTCATTGTTGGTGGGAATGCAAAGTAGTATAACCACTTTGGAAGTCTATCTGGTGCTATCTCAGAAAACTGGGAATAGGGCTTCCTCAAGACCCAGCTCTTCCACTCCTTGGAATATACCCAGAAGATGCTCCAGCACACAACAAGAACATTTGCTCAACCATGTTCATAGCAGCCTTATTCGTAATAGCCAGAAAATGGAAACTGCCTAAGTGCACCACAGTAGAAGAATGGATAAAGAAACTGTGGTACATATACACTATGGAATACTACTCAGCTATTAAAAACAAGGAATTCCTGAAATTTGTGGACAAATGGATTGAACTAGAAATGATCATAATGAGTGAGTTAACCCGGAAGCAGAAAGACTCAAATGGTATATATTCACTTATATTGGCATACTATCCCAAGTGCATGTCCCATGAAAGCCTTCACTTACCAGGATCCTGGAATAAAGGGGAGGGCATCCTATTGGGACTCTAGATGAGAGAAGCAAGGGAGAATAGCAAAGTAGAAGGATCCAGAGGGTCCTAGAAACCTACAAGTAGAACATTATGATAGGCAGATTTGGGCCCAGGGGTCCTGCTCAAACTAAGGCACCAGCAAGGACAATACTGACTGGCTAGACTATCTGGGCAGAGAGCCCTGATCTGTCACAGTCATTCAGGGTGGTATCATAGGTACATGGTCAAATTCCATGACCACATCTTTTCATGGGTTCTTGTAATCGGCACTTCAGTCCTCATGTAGCAAAATCTTTACCAAGTTTACCATTCACAACCTCAATTCACTTAATTCTTTTAAAGCTAATGAGGTGTTTTGTACTATACAATTAGACATTTATGTCAAATGACCTGAATTTATTTCTAAGAAAAACATGCATATATTTTACACACTCTTATAAATTGTAACCAGAAGTTAAGCACTTCAGAGTAAAAATATCCTCCATTATAGAGCTTATGGTATGGCTTCCCCTCACAACCCTGCATCCTCTCAGTTGCTAAGGACTCAGTTGACCCAGAAATCTTTCATGTGTATCAGTTATTTGTATATAACCTTATCCTTTCATTTTAAGCTACAGTGAGATCTGCCATCGACTTCAGATTTCAAAACTCATCTTGAATTTCTGTTCTTACAACTTTCCTAAATTTATAACATAAGCCAAAGAAACACATTTTAAAATTCCTTTGACCAGTGGGTTAAAGCTGACTTTTGGAATGTAGCTAAATATGTACTTATCACATCCCAAGGTTTATAATTAATTTATTACAATTTATATACTGAAATAAAACAAAAACAGCAAGTGCCTTTAAGTTCAAAGACATATGAATGGTAGAACAGATATTCCAATCTCTTCATTTTCAATTTGAGAAGTATTCCTTCCTCAAAGAACTGGAGCTGTGTTTCTAAAAGGTTGAACTTCATTCCTCCAAATCCTCTAGTCTCCCGCAGGTACAATCCTATTACATCTGAGGAAAGTAAACTATGTTATATTTTCAAATGTGTATATGAAGAAATTCGTTTTACAGTGAACACACTGAGCACCATGATGAATAACGAAGAGAGCAGTGGCCACATTTGGATGTGTATTGGGAGGATATTTGTATGTAAAAAAATTCTCTAATACTAGTCACACTTTTGGTTGTAAATGTTTAAAATGAAGAATTGATTATATACTCTTTCAGCAATCACATGGCCATTGCCACAAAAAGAGACTTTCTTCTTAAGCACTCAATTCTTAAAGAGAAGACAAATCATAGATAATATTCATGGAAAGTACATCATACAAGAAAATATATTAGTATCCATTGGATAGTTTACAAACTTATTATAATCTCTGTTCTCAGTGAGCATGGAAGCAAGTCTCTATGAAAAGTAAACTTATACAAAAAGTTGAGGAAGAGAATAGTATACTAGCGAGATGTTTTCATGGGTAAGAACACTTTCTCTTCTTCCAGAAGTCCTGAGTTTTATTCCCAGCAACCATACTGTGGCTCAAAACTTTCTGTAACTGCAGTACTATAGGATTCAGCATCCTTTCTGTTGTCACTGAGCATCAGGTGGGCACACTTAAAATGAATAAATATGTATCTGTGTGTGTCTCTGTATGTGTGTGAATTTATATATGCACACACACACACACACACACACACACACACACACACACACACACACACATAAGGAAGTGAGTTCAGTCCAGTAGGATAGCTCAATGGGAAGCAAGAACTTTGCTCCATAAGCCTGATAAATTGAACTTGGTCCCCAAATTGCACATATAGATGAAAGGACAGAACATATATTTAGAGGCATCTAGGTATTAAAATTAATTATATTTCTGAATATTTTTGCATTAAAATTTTAATCACATTATGTATATTATATAATATATGTATAAGTATATGTGTGTGTGAATGTGAGTTTCTGAGTGTGGACTTAATCATGACATATTGTGCAGGTGAAGGTCAGAAAACAGCCTTTTAGATTGAATTCTTTCCTTCCACCTTAAAGACTTTATGTCTTAGGTTTAGAACTAATGTCTTTGGATTTAGGGACAAGTATCTCTACATACTGAGACATCTCTAGAGCCTCTATTTTTGAATTTTACCTTTTTATGTAAAAAAAAGTCGGCATAAAAACAATCAACTTGAAGCAACCCAACAGTATAGGAAACACCATGGGGATGTAAGAAGGAAATGTGACTCTTACCTCAAAGTCTTCCTGGAGTCTCCTTTAGACAAATATTAGGAATCACAGTACAAAAAATATTTGCTATTACTTTTTCAGACACAGGTATTTTATGTCAACATAGCAATGGCTCATGGCTTATGGCCTGAGTGTGCAGGATCTTTGGTAGGATACAATTCCTCTAGCAGGCATTTTCTCAGAATCTCAAACAAAATGTGAACTTACTTTACACTACAGATGAACTCTGCCTTGTGTTCCTGTGATATTAGCAATTGCATTCTCGTCAATGACCCTCTGAACCCACTGGTGATGTTGCTGGTCTCCTTGCCCACACTTTGAAGATAATAGCTTCAATATTCATCAACATTTTACATACATCTCTTATAATGGCAGTTAAGTGAGACACTCTGAGAAGCCCACAGAAATGTTGTTACATCTACTTACATTCTTCCTAAGTGATCTCCTTTTCTTAATCCTCATGATGAAAATATGTTAACTCTACTTTGTGTTTGATTACATTAACATTCTTTCATTTTTTGGTATCAAAGTCAAGGTGATGGTCTCATTAGAGCCTATATTTGTAAAAGCTTAAGAATTCCCCTCAGGTTATCACAGGATGCACTATATGAAAATATTCCTGGATTCCTGTCACCACTGACATAATGATAATAAGCAAAATCTATTTATGCAAAACTCAAAGTGAAAAGAGAGTCAATTTGTATAATTTATGTTTTTCCAGTGATTTAAAGGAACCCACGGTGTAAGGACATTTTATGGCAATAAGAGAAGACTCTGGGTATGTCCAGATAAGAACTTGTGGATAAGGGAAAGTCATAGTGAGCTTAGTCGATATGGGGTATCCTACCTTATTTGTTAAAATCTATATTTAGATTTTCCTCATGGTTCATAAAAGAGAGCAATCTTAGATAAAAAGAAAGAAACTTAGATTAAGTTATCTATAATTTGTTAGTCGAGCTCTGGTAAATTTAAGCCAATATTACATAGAGATTATTTAATTTCTATAGAGTTGTAAGTGATGATCTTTTTGGATGTTGATCACATTGAATCCATTGATTGCTTCTGGAGAGATGGCCATTTTCACTATGTTAATCCTACTGATCCAGAAACATGGGAAATCAATCCACCTTCTGGTATCTTCTTGAATCTTTCTTAAAAGATTTGAAGGTTTTTTTTTGTTTTTGTTTTTTTTTAGCATATGTGTCCTAAACTTGCTTAGTTAAAGTTACCACAAAATGTTGTTGTTGTTATTATTATTATAATTATTATTATTATAATTATTATTATTATTATTATTATTATTATTATTATTATTATTGCTATTATGAATAGTGTTTTTTCTATGATTTCCTGTACAACTCAATTGTCATTTGTTTATTGGAGGGCTACTGAAGGTTTTAACATTATTTTGATAATAGTAGCTTAAACAGCTACTTCACTAAAATTGCTTATCAACTATATTTTGGTATAATTTGGGGGATTGCTTATGTATACTATCATAACATCTGCAAATAAAGATACTTGGGCTTCTTTTTTAATATTCATCCCTCTGATCTTCTGTTGTCATATTGTTCCAGTTAGAATGACAATTACTATAGTGAATAAATAGAGGCAGAACCTTGTCTTGTTCCTAATTTTTACTAGAACTAATTTGTGATTTTCTCCATTTAACTTGATGCTTGCTGTAAATTGGTTCTCTTATGTTTAAGTATGCCTATTGTATCCCAGAATTTTCTGAGACATTCACCAGAAGGTATATATCTTCTTGACCATCTTCTTGACGCATTCTTGGATTCAGTTTACAAGTATTTTACTGTGTATTTTTTCCTTTATGTTCATGAAGAAAATTGGTCTATGGCTTTCTTTCTTCGTTAAATGTTTGTATGGTTTGAGTATTGGGGAAACTGTGGCCTCATAAAATGAATTTGGTGATGATCCTTCTCTTTCTAGTTTGCAAGAGAATCTTAGGAGCCTGTAGTCTCCTCTTTGAAAGTCTGATTGAATTGTGCACTAAAACTATTAGGCTCTGAGCTCTCTTTGGTTGGGAGACTTTTAATAAATATTACTATTCCACTAGGGCATGTAGGTCTATTTAAATTGTTTATCTGATCTATTTCTTATAGATTTTCTGATTTTGTGAATTATAGGATTCAAAGTATAGCCTGATGATTATCTGGATTTCCATAGTGTTTTCTACCTTTTTATTCTGATTTTCTTATTTGGATATTCTCTCTCAATCATTTAGGTAGATTGAATAATGGTTTGTCTATCTTATTGATTTTCTGAAAGAAGCAACCCTTTGTTCCATTAATTCTTTGTGCATTGTTCTTTTGGTTTCTATTTCCTTAATTTTGGTCCAGCATTTGATAATTTCCTGAGACCTACTCTGGTTGAGTCAGCTTGTTTTTGTTTTGTTTTGTTTTTTGGTCCTAGGTCTTTGATGTGTGCTGCTCAATTGCTAGTGTGAGATCTCTTCAATTTATTTATGTGGTTGCTTAGTGCTAGGAACTTTTTCCTCTTAGCACTTTCTTCACTGAATTTCATGAATTTAAATATGCTGTGCATGCATTTTCATTTAATTCTAGGGCGTTTTTAAATAATTTATTTATTTCTGTCTTTATCCTCTGGTAACTGAGTAGAGAGTTTTTCAGTTTCAATGAGTTTATGACTTTCTATTTTTTCTGCTGTTGGTGAAATTCAGCTTTCATCCATAGTGGTCTGAACGGATTCAGGGGGTTACTTTAATGATCTTGTACCCATTGAGACTTGCTTTGTGAAAAAACATGTAATCAGTTTTTTAGAATGTCCTGTGAAATTCTGAGGAGGTGTATTTTTTTCTGTTTGGGTGAAATGTTCTGTAGATATATGCAAGCCATTTCTCTTAGGTAATGGCTATTATTGATATTGAGGTGTGTTTCTTACATATAACAGATGGGTGTATTTTTTTACGTGCATTCTTCTAGCCCGTGTCTTCTTACTGAAGATTTGAGTCCATTGATATTGAGAAGTGTTAGTGACCATCCTTTTAATTCATTTTATTGTATAGATCATAGTGTGTAGATGTGTATGGTTGGGGAGATTGCTTGTGCACATATGCACTTCCATTTTTCTTATTTTTTCTGGTATAAAATTATTTATTTTCTGTGTTTTTATGGGTGTGGTTAACCTTCAAAGTTTGGGGTTTGGGATTATTATGGGTCAAGATTCTGAAATCTGAGTTTGTCTTAGCTGGGTGGCTATTTTTTCTTTAGTTTCTGTTTCCCATTTGAATTTCTGCCTAGAGTGGCCAGTGGTCTAGTTCAGTGTCCCTACCCTAGTTGGTGGATGGAGTTCTGATGACTGGAATGGCATCTGGTCTACCAGGGTAACTCCTTTGTTCCTGGGAGCAAGAATTTGGTGAAAAAGAATGGAGGTCTTGTTGGGCATAGGCTGAATGAGCACTGATAGAGTGGGGGCAGTTTGGTTTGGGTCTTATCTAGGGTTCTGACTGCTGGTGTGGTTTCTGGTAAAGCAGGCATGTTTGAATATGAAAATACCACTGAACATCATGTACAAGGTTTTTTTTTTTTTTTGATCCTGCATCAAATACATGTGAGAAAGTTTAACTTACACATTCAATGCAAAGATTAACAATTAACAAAATAGAATAAGCATAACAAAATAATGTAATAAAGATGTTGAAGTATAGTATGGTAGTTAATTTGTACTGTCAACTTACTTGTACTGAGAGGCACCTAGCAAATTAGCAATGCATATTCCCATGTTGTTATGCACAGGTAAGGAGATGAATGAGTGTGGGACAATTGTATAGACCCAAGGTCAGGCAGAATAAATGAAACAGAGAAAGCCTGTGGAAAAAGATATTCTCTATATTTTCTTGCCTACCAAGACGGACTGAGATCTCTGATAACCCAAGCCTAAATATTGCTTCCTCCCTTCTAATAATCAAACCAGGTATTTTATCACTTTAAATAGTAAAATGAATATTACATACAGCAGTTGTTTACTTCTGGAATTTTCTAATCATTCAATCTGTGTTGAGGACACAGAATTGAACCCACAGTAATCAACATAGTAGACGTGGACATAAAATATTGATATAATCTTCTCTTATCAGGAACCTGGAACAAAGCTCACCTATACCAATTTTTTTTAATATACCATCTCTCTTCCTCCATAAAGAGTACTTTGAGACAACAATCTGAAATGTAGAACCCACAGTTGAACAGAACCAAAAGTCATCCTCAAGTATTGTGGAATATGTCTAATGATTGTACCTTAGCACATGCACCTCAGCATCTCTTTCCCCTGTAACAAATGCTTTCCTGATCTTCATTTTCATGTGAAGCCTTGTAACAAAACAATAAAATTTATACAAGGAAGGCAAGAATAAGTCTATAGAACCCTTATCTTTATTTTCTAATCTCTGGTGTGCCATAGCCATGAAAACCCTGAGGTTTTGTCTACTGTTTGATCTTCTATTGCAGGCTATCTTTTTCACATCGTGCTTTGAGGTTAAGGCACAGACTTTCATTTATATTAACTCTTTCTTTCACCACTTTTTCTTTTGCAAAATTAGTTTATTAATAGGAATACAAACACAGTGACCTAAAAGAAAAACAAGTTCTTGTCCTATAAATTTTTCCAAACACATGTGAGGGGGAAAAGGATCCTCTCCAAAACAGGAATTTTCTAATCGCAGAACTCTTCCATCTATCACTCAACAAAATCCTTTGGACATTCTTTCCTCTTTATAAAGTTGGGAGTGATTTTCTATGAGTTAGAAGTTAAATGATATATTCGGTACTAGTCTGTTGCTAAGGCTGTGATACGACAACAAGCTCTTCCTCTATCCCTATAATTTGGACTTGTTCCCTACTGAAAGCCTGTCAGAGACTTTGAAACTTCCTAACAAACTCCCTTAGCTATGTTTCTTACTTCCTCCAAATGAGTTTGGCATTGAAGGCTACTGGTGACTTGATTTCTTCCATGACTTCCCTGCCTCTTGCTAAGGAATCACTGGTAGGCTTATTATCTAAACTTCTCCCATTCCCTGAGATCTATAAGAACATGTTCCCTCTAATCTTTCTGGGCTAGGATTCTCCTCAGAGCCATAGCCATGTGAATATCTTTCTATCTACCTATGTTGTTAGGAAATAATTTAATAATATCCTTCAAAAACAATACCCTCATCAGTGTCCTTCTTGAATCCCAAACTTAAATCTGATCACTAAGTATAACTATCTCTTCTACCCATCTTAGTATCTGTGGATAAGTGGTATAAGTTAGATGTCTCAGTTACAGCTATCAACATAAGCTCAAGGGTTCATTAGCCTAGGATTAGATCTTTTACAATCATGTTCTCATTTTTCTAACATACTAAACATTTTTGTATTCTTAGCATATTTCCCTCAGGCTTTAGTTAAATGCCTAGAAAATGCTAGCAGCTTTGCTTATACTTAGGTGATAAAGTTTGATGGTGAAAAGCAATTATTTCTTTTGCTTAACATTCCAACCCTAGCAAGCAATTATACTAATGTTTAATACCTAAGAATCCCACATGGTGACATTCAGACCATTTACAATTGCTATGGTAAAGTAATTAAAATGTAAATCTACATATAGTATTGAGATCTATTATTCTTATTTTCCCATAATTTTAGAAAGTTCATATATTATAAACAATAAGCATTTCTTCAGTTCTACAAGCTATATTAAGGCCATTGCTTTAGCCAATTGTTGCAGTATTTTCAGTATGTATTGATTTTTGTAAGTCTCTATTTGATGAAATAGCTAGTAGAGCCTCTACCCAACCAAGATTTTACAAAGATACAATAATGCTGAGCAAGAAATCATAGGTGCCTCCTCCTTTATGTTGGTAAACCATGAAAGGATACATGAATCTTTATGAGGTAGGAAATGCAAGTGGCTTCTTCTGTATTCTCATGTTTGTGTTTCCTACATGTCTTTTTGTGTACCATCCTTTACCCCCATGTTCTACATAATGTTTTCTCTCATGACAATATTTTAAGGTCAGCAGAATCAGGAAAAGTGGGGCATGAAAAAATGGAGGTTGAAAATAAAGTGGAAGTATTCATGCTCTGGTCCAAATAGATATCATTACATAAGGAGATGTCACAACTGAGTAATTCAATAAAAAGATAGGGCATATAATTTCAAGGTCTCCAGCCTTTTAAATAATGATGACACTGTATTTGTAAAAGAGGTGGAGGATATTATCACCCAAATCTCATGGCATTTCTTCAGGATACTTGAAAGTGAGTCAGGTCATACTTACCTACAGATGAGATATTTCTTCATATGGACCTTTGAAACTTTTATGGTTCATGCAAAGTAACCTTATAGAATCAAGATATTTTAATTCAGGTTTCTATTGCTGTGAAGAAACATCAAGACCATGGCAATTCTTATAAAGAAAAAATAATTAATAGGGCCTGGATTACCATTCAAATGTTTAATTTATTTTATCATGGCTGGATGTACAGTGGCATAAAGGCAGATATTGTGATAAAGAAGAAGCTGAGAGTTCTACATCTTGAATCAAAATCAGCAGGAAGATATAGTAAGCCATGGAGCCTTTGCTTGAATTTCTGAGACTTCTAAGTGCATTCCCTTGTTCCTTCAACAAATCTATACCTTTTCATAATGGCAGTACCTAAGGCCTAAGCAGTCACACAGATGATTCTATAGGAGCCATTTCTATTCATAAGATGACACAAGCCCTATTGACTTTGTTAAAACATTTTGTATTTCTTAACTGCCTACTTGTTTTCAATGTAATAGATACCCAGAAATTAAGAAGACACCTAATTCTTTACTTGTAAACAGTTTGATATTTTTCAATATCAGTCATTTGTCCTAACAAATGATTACATTTTAATATTCTCTGTGTTTGATCTTCTATGTTATATCAGTCCCTTTTCTATTGCATTAAAGTTAATGTCTAAAATAGTATATTTAATTGTTATAATTATTTAACGAGGCAATATGGTAGGGAGTTATCTCATTTTCAATAGTGAGCACACATTTATTTTCCTAATCTTTACTCTTTATTTCTTAGTGTAAACTATAGACTGTAAGGAGTAGATATTCATTCTAAATCTAAGCACAACTAACTTATTCCTTCTTGAATAGTTATTTCAATTTTAAAATTTAAAAAATTTAGCACAGTACTTAAATTTTCAACCATGTTGATCATGTCTATTTCAGCACTTATTTATTTGTCATTGTTGATTAACATTCCATTGTTTAGGTGTATTGTTTATTCATGTCTTAAATATATTTAGATTTATTTGAAATATTTACTGTTATATATAAAGCTAATATTAACTTCCAAGCACAGTCTATTGTACAGTAGTTAGGCATAGGGGCCCTAAAGAAAGATCAAGACAATCTTGAATTATAACTTTAGTTTTAATCTGACTTCTGATATTTTGTCTATCCCAGAGCAGGTTATGCTCTAGGGAATTTGTCCACTCACTCAATGGCTTTTACGTATCATAAGCCTCCATTGTCATCTGGAATTGAATTCTTATTCCTTTGAAAGAAAACTATCATGACTTAAATGGCAAATTAAACTCATTTCAGAGGAATAAAGGGCTTACTATCAGACCCCATCTCTCCTACTGTTCTCTCCATTGAAAGTCCAATCATTGCTGCCCGCAGTCATGCTGCTTTCTCCTAATAATGCTCATCAGGACATAATTTTCATTTTATAGCATTATTCTTTGTGTTATTAATGATGAGACCCAAAGACTTGACAACTGCTGACCAACTGTAATAAAGATCGCAAATGTTCAAACGATAATTCTAGTTGTCTAACCATGTTTAAGCTTTTGTTTTTCTGTTAAGTCAATTGGTGTATATTCTAAAGTACCATATTTATGTGTATAAGTTCTTCCAGAATGCAGTTTTATCTTTTCAAAGATGTTACATTTCTCTTACTTTCTTTTGATGATTTTGAAGGTAATAATTTGTTTTCCTCTAGATTGGATTTTATTTTTTTTCCAATCTTGTTAGAGTTTTATCAGTTTTATTGAGTTTTGGCAAAGCTAGCTTTTATTATTGTATTGACTTTTGTTGTTTTTCTAAGTGTTAAATTTTATTGTTTTATGAGTGTATTAGTAATATTTGTTTTCTTTTCTTTGCATTGTGTTCAGCTAACTTATTATTTTTAGCTTCCTAATATAGAATATATGATTATTTATGTGCAAATTTTCTTCAGATGTATGGAAAACATTTTGCACCACAAAATTTATTCTTACCTTTCATTCAGCTTCATAACTTACACAGAATATCAGATTTCTGTTTTAATTAAGTTCATGGTATTTGTTCAACTAATATTGTATGCTTACCTTTGGTACATGAAATATTTGCAGTAAATTATTTAACTTATATATATTTAGAATTTTTTTTGTCTTAATACAAACCACATTCACTATGGTAGCAGATTTTGAAAATAGATTGGGGTCATAACCGATGGCTTAGTGCTTAGAAGCTACCTGCTCTACGTAAATCTTAGTTTGATTACTCAGATTTATCTTCATGTGTGGAGGAAGACAAATGATGTTCTTAGGGTTCTCCTCTCACCTGGACACACAAGCTGTGCCACATATGAATGCTCACAAAAAGAACACTTAGAAATATATTATTTTATTTTACATATGCAGGTGTTATACCTGCATGTATGTCCATGCACCACACATAGAGAAGCTAGAAGAAGCATAACATTCCCTTAATCTGAAGTTACAAGTTATTGTGAACCCCTGTATGGGTGTAGGCAAATCAAGCCCATGCCTTCTTAAATAGCAGCCAGTAATCTCAACAGCTCCAGCACACATGAAGACATGTGTGCTAACACACATGTTCTCCCCCTGCCACTTTTTAAAATGAATTTAAAAAATTTCTAAATAAATATTACTGGGAATCCTTTTATGCCTTACCATAGAGACCATGCTAATGATAAGTAGGGAGATCAGCAGTGTAAATCTGAACAGGCATCATCATGTTCCACTAGCCATCTTACTACACTTTCCTCACATCACATTTTACCACCTCCTTAAAACACACTCGTGTAAAAATCATGTTTTTCTCTGTAGCATGATAGAAAATTATTTTACAATTGACTGTGATACAGTCACAAAGATAAGCCCATCTTTCATAGTCTATGTTATTGAATTTATAGGATGGTTTCCAAGTTGGTAATGCAGTCTCAGAGCTCCTTAGGGCTGGACACATCTTATTTACTATCAATCACAGTAAGATAAATAAAAGAAAATAGAATGAAAAATTATTTGTAAATATTAACCAAACTACTTTTATAATTAAATATCTAAGAAAAAAAGAGATACATGCTTATGTTTTATGCTCTTCACTTTTCTTGCTCAACCATTTATCCATTATCTTACAGTTATCTATCATCAAAATTGAGACTAAAATATATACATCATCTACCTAGCATCTGTGTATCTATATCATTTATCAAATACCCATGAATAATTTATTATCTATGTATTATCTATTCATTTTTATCTATCATCTATCTACTATATATCTTTCAATTATCATCTAAATACTTCTCTATACATCTATTAGCTAGCTATCTAGCTATCACCTGTAGCTTTAAGTAGCTTTATTATTATTTTTTTTAATGTGGTGAGGCAGGGATTACACCTTTCTCATACAGAAAGTAAGAATGTGAGAGCTAGGGGTGTGATTAGTTTTTGGATCAGTTACAAAGTATGCACAACGTTGTAAATTTCAATGACAATAAAGCAGAAAGGAAATGGAAACACCAATGAAGACCTTGACCCCAAAATTCCGTTTATTTTTTTGAGATACACAATAATTGGCCTTATTGGTGAGAGTATATGCACCACTTACTACCATGGTGGATTCATCCTTTTACTAATCTGATTTTTTTTTAGAGAATTCTCTGTAACAATAAAGAAGTCCTGCATGGCTTCTTGTGGCCATTGTTCTATTCTGCACATTCAACAATTTTATCAGTTTTACCATTTCAGTTACCATAAAAAATCCAACAGAATTTTATCAAAGGTGATTTAATATAATATTTTAAGTTTATTCATAGTACAATGGTATGTTATATGGGACAAGAAGAGTGTGTAAATTTAGATGTTCATACACGTCCAGAGGAGAAGCCTTTCCCTGGAGTTCAGCTGCATCATCCAGTTCTGCATTGCTCTTGGATGCTTCATAGCACAACAGAAGGATTTGGAAGTTTTCATCAGGAGGATTTGGCAGACAAAGTCGATATTTTTATCATTCCGTTACAAAAAACAGTTGAACATCCTGAGACAGAATACATCTCTTCAATCATTATCAGGACCACAGAGAACTGAATGGGATTGTTGCTCTGAGAGTGTGTCAATTTTGCTTAGTAGCTACAGAATAAACTCATATTTTCATAGGTTTTTTTTTTTTTGTCTACTGTAGCTACCACAATAGAGTAGAGAATACCTGAGCAATCTTTCATAATAAGAAGACTGTTTTTCCACATAGAGAATTAATTAATGCGTGTGTTTAGAAATGATTAAGTAATTAACTGACAAAGTCATGAAATATTTATTAGAAACATAAAATAATAAGCAATGTAAATATATTACAAAATGAATATGTTATACAAAGGATTATTTAAAATCTTATAGGATACATATGTAATTTTACAATTTACATGCTGGTTTGTTAATTTTATTTGTCTCCTTTGTTATTTAGAGAGAAAATAATTCTTTTCTTTTATTGACTTAAAACTTTATATAGCGGGAAATTCCAAGATGGCACCGACCATTAAGCCACGTACCTGATCTACCCCGAGGAGACCAGAGACATAAGTGGAGCAACAGATCGCTGGACTTTGAGAATTGTAGGTGAGTGGGGCCTCAAAGGCCGCAGACCAAACAGGGGGCCTACCCCCGTGGGACAAGCAACATCCCGGAGGTGCTAAACACACTCCCCAAACTCCGGAACGGGATCCACATGCAAACTGCAGCCTGTATATAAAGCACAGACTCGCTGTTTGGGGAGGAGATTTTCCAGAGTCCCCAGCCAGAAGAGTCTCATTGAAGAGGGTGAAACTGCCCTAGGATTCCTCCTTCCACACCATCCCAAACTGCAGAGGTCACCCGCCTAGGCCGAGTGGGAACAAAGGCGGCAGGACCCATCAGAGACAGCTAAAGTGGGACTGCAGTTCGCTGGCCATCTGGGGCCAAACCTAACACCAATCACAGCTAACTGAGCCTGCAAACTGGCAGTGAGAAATCAGCTTGAACTGCTTCCACAGATCCATCGGGAGACATGGGTCTTGCCTAGAACTATAGCTGAACTTATTAGCCCTGTGGGAAGACCTGGTTCCACAGGCTTCGGCCAGAGCTCTGCAACACTATTGTTCCTACCCAGCTGCAAGGCACTGGTCCTATGCTCCCCCGCTCCCCGCTCCCTGCTCCCTGCTCCCAAACGAGAGAGCCCACCTAGAGATCCTGGCCCGAGCAAGGCAGGCACTCTCAAATTATAGGGAGACGAGACGTGGATGGGTCGTGTTTGCAGTGTCTAATTGCTGTCCTAGAGTGTGAATGGACCGTCATAGCCCGGCAAGAAGATCTGGTCCTGCGGGAGACCACCAGAGCTCTGCAAAGGTAGTCTTACTAACCGCCCAGCCTCAAGGCTCTGGCCTTGCGCTCCCTGCTCCCCAAACGAGAGTGCCCAGCTGGAGATCCTGGCCCAAGTAAGGCAGGCACTCTCACTTTATAGGGAAACAAAAAGAGGGTCTTGCTTGCAGTGCCTAATTGCTGACCAAGAGCGACCTTTGTCCCTCCAGGCATATAGTACTGGGAGAGGTTGGGCACTGCTACAGGATATAGAGGCAGAGCTAAAAGACAGCTACAACCCCAGAAGATCTGATCTACTTGGGGTCTTGACTAAAAAGCCACAGGAAGGACAGGCAGCTGGGATCAACCTACTCAGCCAGAACGTTTGTCTGCGGACCTTATTCTAGGTCCCAAGACTACTGATCTGAATTACAGCAGTAAAGTCCAAACAGATATCTACTTTGGCTGGCTCAGCCTGGAGCCAAAGGTGCAGAGTAAAATCACCAAAAGTGAAACCGGATCACCTACCTGTTCCACAAAAATATGCCCTTATCCTCACAGGATAGAGCACCTGACCTCCAATCAGTCATCAACTAACCACTCTCAACCAGCGAAGGTCACTACAAAATACCTTCCAACATCAGAGCCATCAAAATGACAAGAGGACAGAGAAAGAATGCTATCAAAAACCAAAACAGTTTGACATCTCCGGATCCAAACATTCCCAATGAAAACAACCTAGAGAACCTAACAGCAATGGATAGGCAAGAAAATGACCTCAAGTCCTTAGAAAAGAAGATGATAATGGAAGAAACAAATAAAATCTGTAAAAAAATGCAGGAGGAGTCTAACAAAAGGACTGAAGAGTTAAAAGAATCATATAAAGAGGCACTTGAAGAATTTCAGAAAAATATAAATAACCAGATGATGGAAATCATTAAAACATTCCAAGACATGAAGATAAAAATGGAAGCTATGAGGCAGGAACACACAGAAGAAAAACGTGACCAAGAGGCATCAAAGAAGAAAGCAAGCATCTCAGAGGTGGCCTTATCTAACAGATTGCAAGAAATGGAAGAACGAATATCGGGACTTGAAGACACAATCGCAGAACTGGAAACAACCATTCAGGGAAATGCTAAATCTGAAAAGTTCCTGTCACAGAGCATTCAACAATTAAAAGACAACATGAAAAGATGAAACTTGCGAATAATAGGGATACAGGAAAGAGTAGATAGCCGACTCCACAGCCCAGAACACATCTTTAATCAAATAATGGAGGAAAATTTTCCCAATTTGAAGAAAGAGATGCATATGAGCATAGAAGAGGCCTACAGAACACCAAATAGAATAGACCTGAAAAGAAAATCTACCTGCCACATAACAATAAAAACACAAAATATACAGAACAAAGAAAAAATATCAAAAATGGCAAGAGAAAAAGGCCGAGTAACATATGAAGGCAAACCTATCAGAATCACTCCTGACTTCTCACCAGAGACTATGAAAGCCAGAAGGGCCTGGATACAGGTGCTGCAAACCCTAAGAGAACACAGGTACCAGGCAAGACTACTATATCCAGCAAAATTATCAATAACCATTGACGGAGAAGACAAGATATTCCATGACAAAAACAAATTCAAACAATACCTAGCCACTAATCCAGCTTTAAAGAAGTTACTAGAAGGAAAACTCCACGCCAACTGGTCGAACTACAACCATAACTACATAGGAAATAGGTAACTATACCATTGCAAAATCACAACCTCACAAAATCTTGACTGTTACAAATACCAAAAACGAAGGAACTTACCAATCACTGGTCATTAATATCTTTCAATGTCAATAGTCTCAATTCTCCAATAAAAAGACACAGACTAATGAAGTGGATGAATAAACATGACCCAACATTCTTCTATATTCAAGAAACACACCTCAACCACAAGGAGAGACATTGCCTCAGAGTAAAAGTTTGGGGAAACATATTCCAAGCCAATGGTCACAAGAAGCAAGTTGGGGTAGCCATTCTAATATCCAATACAATAGACTTTCAACCAAAATTAATCAAACGAGATGAGGATGGACACTTCGTACTCGTCAAAGGTAAAGTCCACCAAGAAGACATCACGATTTTGAACATATATGCTCTGAATGCAAGGGCTCCCACATTTGTAAAAGACCTATTAACAAAGCTTGCCCCACTCATCGATACCCACACATTAATAGTGGGAGATTTCAACACCCCACTTTCACTCAAGGATAGGTCTTTGATTCAAAAACTAAGCCGGGAAATAACCTCATTAACCAATGTCATGAAGCAAATGTATCTAACAGATATCTACAGAACTTTCCACCCAAACGCTAAGGAGTATACCTTTTTCTCAACACCCCATGGAACATTCTCTAAAATTGATCACATAGTTGGTCATGAAGCAAACCTCAACAGATACAAGAAAATTGAAATAATATCTTGTATCTTATCAGAACACCATGGTCTAAGGCTGGACTTCAACAGCAACAGAAATAACAAAAAGCATTCTAACAAGTGGAAACTAAACAACTTTCTACTTAATGACACATGGGTCACAGAAGAAATAAAGGAAGAAATAAAAGACTTCCTGAAATTTCAATGAAAATGATGGAATAACATACCCAAATTTGTGCGACACATTGAAAGCAGTGCTAAAAGGAAAATTCATAGCACTAAGCACCTTCAAATAGAAAAAGAAATCATCCCACATAAACAACCTAACAATACATCTTGAAGCTCTAGAAAAGAAAGAAGCAGAAACACCCAAGAGGAGTAGATGCCTAGAAATAATCAAACTCAGGGGCTGAATCATAAATTAGAAAAACAAAGAAACAATCCAAAGAATCAAAAAACCAAGAGCTGGTTCTTTGAGATAATTAACAAGATAGACAAACCGTTAGCCAATCTAACCAAAAGACAGAGAAACACCATCCAAATTAACAAAATCAGAAATGAAAAGGGAGACATAACAACAGACACCGAAGAAATACAATGAATGGTAAGAACCCACTTTAAAGGCGTTTATGCCACAAAATTTGAAAATTCAAGGGAAATGGACAAATTTCTCGACCAATTTCATTTGCCGAAGTAGAACCAAGACCAGATAAACAAATTAAATAGCCCTATTTTGCCTATAGAAATAGAAGCAACCATTGATCGTCTCCCAACCAAAAAAAGCTCAGGGCCAGATGGTTTCAGTGCAGAATTCTACCAGACCTTCAAAGAGGAGCTAATACCAATACTATTCAAGCTATTCCAAAAGATAGAAATGGATGGAATATTACCGAATTCCTTCTATGAGGCACAGTCACATTAATACCTAAACCTCACAAAGATCCAACAAAAAAAGAGAATTTCAGACCAATTTCTCTTATGAACATTGATGCAAAAATACTCAACAAAATTCTCGCAAGGCGAATAAGACAGCATATCAAAGACATCATTCACCATGACCAGGTAGGCTTCATTCCAGGCATGCAGGGATGGTTTAACATATGGAAATCCATCAATGTAATACAACATAGAAACAAACTGAAACAGAAAAACCACATGATCATCTCTTTAGATGCAGAAAAAGCATTTGACAAAATCCAACACCCATTTATGTTCAAATTTCTGGAGAGATCTGGAATACAAGGCACTTATCTAAACATAATAAAGGCTATATCCCCATATCTCTTCATTATAGTTCTTGAAGTTCTAGCCAGAGCAATAAGACAGCAAAAAGAGATCAAGGGGATCCAAATGGGAAAGGAAGAAGTCAAATTATCGTTATTTGCAGATGATATGATAGTGTATATAAGTGACCCAAAAAATTCCACCAGAGAACTCCTACAGCTGATAAACACCTTCAGCAAATTGGCAGGATACAAAATAAACTCAAAAAAGTCAGTAGCTTTCATGTATACAAATGACAAAAAGGCAGAGGAAGAAATTAGGAAAACTACTCCCTTCATGATAGCCACAAACAATATAAAATATCTAGGAGTAACTCTAACCAAGCAAGTGAAGGACTTATTTGAAAGAAACTTCAAACCTCTGAAGAAAGAGAAGATGACATGAGAAGATGGAGGGATTTACCTTGTTCATGTATTGGGAGAATCAACATAGTAAAAATGGCCATCCTACCAATAGCAATTTACAGATTCAACGTAATCCCTATCAAAATACCTACAAAATATTTTGAAGATATTGAGAGATCAATTCTCAAATTCATATGGAGAAATAAAAATCCAGAATAGCAAAAACAATCCTATACAACAAAAGATCCTCCGGAGGAATCTCCATACCTGATCTCAAGCTGTACTACAGAGCAACAGTAATTAAAACAGCATGGTACTGGCAAAGCAATAGACTGGTGGATCAATGGAATCGACACATAGACACAAGAAACAACTTCCTGAACAGTACACGAACAGCCCAGGCCTTAATGTCAACAATTAATAAATGGGACCTCATGAGGCTGAGAAGCTTCTGTAAGGCAGGAGACACTGTCTAGGGAGCAAAGCGACAGCCTACAGAATGGGAAAAGATCTTCACCAACCCTTCATCTGACAAAGGTTTAGTATCCAAAATATATAAAGAACTCAAGAAATTAAACACCACAAAACCAAACAACCCAACTGCGAAATGGGGCTTGGAACTTAACAGAGAAGTCTCAACAGAGGAATATCAAATGGCCGAGAAACACTTAAAGAAATGCTCGTCCTTGTTAGTCATCAGAGAAATGCAAATCAAAACGACACTGAGATTCCATCTTACACCCATCAGAATGGCTAAGATAAAAAACTCAAATGATACCACATGTTGGCAAGGATGTGGAGAGAGAGGAACACTCCTTCATTGCTGGTGGGAATGCAAATTAGTACAACCACTTTGGAAAGCTATCTAGCGCTTTCGCTGAAAAATGGGAATAGGGCTTCCTCAAGACCCAGCTATCCCACTCCTTGGAATATATCCAGAAAACGCCCTACCACACAACAGGGACATATGTTCAACCATGTTCATAGCTGCTTTATACATAATAGCCAGAACATGGAAACAGCCTACGTGTCCCTCAGTAGAAGAATGGACTAAGAAACTGTGGTATATTTACATGATGGAATACTACTCAACTATTAAAAATGAGGAATTCCCGAAATTTGTGGACAAATGGATTGATCTAGAAATTATCATAATGAGTGAGTTCACCCAGAAGCAAAAAGAGACAAACGGTATATACTCACTTATATCAAGGGATACGTACCATGAAAATCTTTACATACCAAGAAAATGGGTCAGAGGAGAGGACATCCTATTGAGACTTTAGGCAAGAGTAACATGGAAGAAAGGGAAAATAGTAGGACCCACAGGGTCCTGGAAACCTACAAGAAGAACTTTATGACAGGCAGATCTGGATATTGGGGTCCTCCTCATACTAAGGCACCAGCCAAGGAGAATATAGGCAGTAAGCTTTGAACCCCTACCAAGACCTACCCGAGGAACGTGATATTCTCCACCGTTGAGTGAAGAGTGAGATCTGACTCTCACACAAACTCTGGTTCCCCTTTTCTGACCATGTCCCCTGGGTGGGGAGACCTGGTGGCACTCAGAGGAAGGTTAGCAAGTTACCAAGAAGAGACTTGATATTCTAAGAACATATATAGGGGGACGAGGTCTCCCTCAGTCACAGACATAGGGGAGGGGAGAAGAAGAGAAATGGGAGGGAGGGAAGAATGGGAGGAAACAGGGGAAGGGCTAACAATCGAGATGTAATATGAATAAATTAATAAAATTAAAGAATGGAAAAAACTTTATATAGCATTAATAAATTGAGAAGAAATTGCTCTTAGCATTTTATTGAATTATCGTAGAATTAATATACTCTACAAATGAAAACAAAAAGAATTTGAAATCTTGAGAGGGACATAAATTTTTATTTTTGTTTTCTTTTTTTATATAGAAGTTACCCCTTTCTGATAAAATTAAAATATTTAGATACATGAACATATATAAACATGCAATTTAAGAATACTTTAAAAAGATAAAAGGATATAAATAATCCATATTTCACTTTATATTTTATATTACTTTTCTGAGCACAGTTTTAATTGTGAAGATTTTTTGCTTTGTTTTATTTTCAAACATGAGGTATTTATGTGTGTGTGTGTGTCATGTATTTTTACACACATTTATGTGTTTGTTCTTATAGATGGAAGACAGAGATATCAGGTTTATTTCTCAAACTCTCACCATTACATTTTCTAAGAAGAATGTGTGACTGAGCAGTGTTCACTTCTATGAATAGAAATATTGCCCAAGAAGTAACAGGAATCCTTCTCTCTCCTCTTCCACAGAAGAGCATGCCCAGATCTTTGTATAGATGCTGGGATCTACACTTAGGTCCTTATGTTTGTATAACAAGTATTTTAACAAAATAAAATTTCTTCCAGCCTCTTAATTAGATAATATAATTAAATTCCAACTTGAATTTGAATATAAAAAAGAGAAACAAAATAAGTCTCAATCCAAATAAAGGAATGAATTAAATGACTATGCAGTATTTTATGCACTTTGTCTTCCAAATTAGCATGTGGCTACATTCCAAGAGGGTAGCATTCTGTGGTTTGATTTTTAAACCTGATCTGCAGGCAACTTTATAATTTTCCCAGGGTAGATTTAAACTACCCAAAAACATATTACAAAATATGTTAGCATGGAGGAACACAATGAGAAAATCAACACCATTATGATACCAGTTGTAACTGGCTGCATTACTAGTGCTTAGGCCCCAAGGAGCAAGATAGAGTGGAACTGAGCCAGGATATTCCTATGTGTAAATGACCTGTAAGAAATATAACTCAGATTTATCACTCCAAATTATTTTTCCAAAGGACTCCAAGGAACATATCACAGATGCTATTATGTCAACACTTATTACAGCACTAGTCACAACAGCTGAATTACAGGAACCACCTATGTCTTGAACAAAAAGGGTGAATAAAGAAAATATAGTTTGTATACACAACCAAACATTTATTCAACCATAAATAAAAATATAGTTATGCTATTCATGAAAATACTGAGGAAACTTTCCGTAATTTTATTAAATAAATTAAGCCAGATTAAGAAGGAAAATTTTTTTACATTTTTCTTCAATTTTGGTCAATATTGTGTGTGTGACACACAAATACATATGTGTATGTGTATATGTGTGTGGTCATATATAGGTTTTATTATATGTATACATTAAAAAGGACATATATATGATTTAATAGTTATATCCATCATCAAAATGGTGGCAGGGAACAATCTATATCAAGTATGTGCAAAAACAGGACCCTAATATGTATATACAGAGATAGAGTCCAACAAAACCAGGAAGATGTGACAAGAGGCAAAGAAGTCATGGTTGCAGGAGAAGGCTACAGAAACACATCATATCTCTTCATGAAGTTGTTTTCTATGACAATGGGTTCAAGACTCTTCCCTATTTTTTCTTCTAATGAATTTAGTGCATCTGGTTTTATTTTGAGTTTTTGGTCCACTTAGACTTAAGTTTTGTGCAGGGTGATAAATATAGATCTATTTGCATTTTTCTAAAAACATTTTGAACATTTGTGGCAGAGTTTTCTTTTAATCTTTCCAAGAGAATAAAATATCTAAAGTATCTGGAGAATACTGGATGTATGTATGAAGCATCTGAAGAAAAAGGATCGATTATCAAAAGATATTTTGACAAAAAAAGCATAAATTGGCCAAGTGATATTGCCCACTTCCATCTTATCTCTTCAGCTCTCTAAAGACATAAGTGTCCAATGATCTTTATGTTGTTCCAATTCAATTGAAAAATTAAAGCTGGTTTTGGGGATGGAGCTGGCTCTCTCCTTCATTAATTCTATGCATGCTTGTGAAAAGAAAATCCAAAATCTTTGTTTCATATCAGAAGAGCCACCTTGTATGGGACAGAGTATAAGAAAAAATAAGGGATTATTATATTGGCACTGATCTCATAATCTTTTGCATTTCACTTTATTGTCTAATTTTAAGGTATATTATCACAAAATGTATAATATTACTATGTATATATAAATTTTCTGTCATGATACAAGTAATTGTACTGAATATTAACTAATTTTATAAATAAGTTTTATCTAGTTCTCTATACATATTTTGGGATTTAAGTCCTAGAGACAGTTTATGTGCCTCAAATTTACTTAACAGATTATGGTCCTCCAACACTTTTGAGATTTGATGAATATGTATATATTTTCTACCACTTTAACAGTTACATTTTTAGATTTCCAAGAGGAAGACAGGGCTCCCTACCATGAATCTACCAAATTGTCTATCAACACCCAATGGAAAAAAATACAAAATACAAAGAACTACTCCTCTTTCTCCCTGCTGCTTTGTTCAGCACAAAGTGTGGGCACCTTTGAGTTCGCTGTTATGTTCTGCTTAGTCAGGATTGCCACTAATCTGACAAATATTACCCAAACATCACCATTCGACTACAGTCGGCTTAGGAGAAACTGTTAAATTTGCCCTTATCTTTTGTCTAGTCAATATTTCCACTGAGATCACCAACAGCAACCAAAGATCAGCTTTGGACAATAGACTGCTCAGCACATTCAAATTTCTGGATTCATTTGAAGACCATTTTCCATAACTCAAAAATACTTCTAAATCTTCCCAATACAACCAATATGGATATTGTAGAAACCTTGGCAAAAATGCTTCATTATTGCAAATAATTTTACTTTATGAAGATGAATTAATTCCTTTTTATTTAGACAAAAGAGGGATACAGAAATATGTAGGATCAATAGCAAAAGTGTAGATTATTGAATATACTCTTATAAATCTTTACATATTTATAAAAATTAAGGTTATAATTTGTTATTTTGGTATAGATACTTCCTAAATTGATAAAACATTTAGGTTATAATTAGTTATATTGGTATAGATCCTTTGCATATTGATACAAAATTAAGATCATCTTTGGGATACAGCTTACTATTTATTAACTTTTTTTTAGAATATGTACCCATGTAGTTTTTCAAAATGCAATGTGAAGTTCTTGTTTTTTCAAAAATTACAATCACAAATTGTTTATGATAATTAATAAATGCAAACTAATATTCAAATGCGTGATTTTTGTTAGGTACTTGTTTTCTAAGTTAATAACTCAATATATTGGTAGTAATTCAGATATAATGAAGATAGATTGTCTTTGAAACCTTCAGAGTTCTATAGAATTTAACATATTAATAAAATATATTAGTATACTAATATATAATATATTAATATTTAACATATTAATAAAATATTGGTATACTAATATATAACATATTAATATGTTGATATTTAACATATTAATAAACCATTTAAAGATGTTTAATTAATTTGAGAATTTTTTGATTCAGAATCCTGACACCTCCTGGCAGTACGTCCTTTAGACTTAAAAGAAGATGATGCACGTTGTAGAACCTTCTCATGGAGATGGCATCAAGTGTGGAAAACCATCCACTAGGTAAAATTGTCCTCATTTCTGTAACAGACAGAATTCTGCCTGAAATGAACAAGCATGGATGCAGGCTGAGTAGCGTGCTGAATTCTGCCAAATAGGGTAACCAAGCCTTTGATAGTTCCTGATTCACAAAAATGTGTCTCAGATATTCTGAGCTAGACTGAAGATGATGCTCCAGTATCACAGATATCTCTTGGGTAACTCTCAAGACAGCAATCTGTATCTGTCACTTCTAAAGTTTTAGAAGCTACTTGTCAACTGCCTGTTTATTTAGATAATATCTATCCTTCTCAGGTCTCTGATGGGCTGGAAGACTAAATAGTTATAGCTTTACATTTAAGCTTAGCTGTTTAGGATTTAAAAAGTTGATTTAGGTCTGAAGATATTTTTATTTTTTTGCAATTCAGGTTTTTATTTTTAAAAAATTGAGGTACAGAACTTTGAACTAACCAAGATAATATATACTGTATAATACATTGTCCAACTTTATCAAATACTAATGGGCTAGACATTAGGAATGTATTTTCCCAAATAGTACATGGTTTATTTATGTTAGAAAAAACATATTTTATTTAGATAAAAGTGGAAAATGTGACAGGATCTTTGATTCCATTGTGATCCATGAGCTTTTTAACTGTAAAAACCTGTGTTTGATCCCATAGTGATGCCTGAGTTTGTGAACTATAAACCCTGGAGAAGCTAAGAAATTTAAACACAGAAGATTTCTCTGTGTGCACAAGAAATCTCCTTATCTCAACTTCTGGAAACTTATTGCAGTGTCCCAAATAATGTAGCTTAGCTTAGGATGAGATTAGGTCTCTAATAGCAGCCACACTGGAAGAGCAGCAAGTACTGATATACAACAAGCCACCTCTCTACACTCTGTAATAATGGATTTTTTTTTGGTTTTGTTGTTGGTTTGCAGACTATGTGTACCTATATCTACATGTATAATCCTTCCTGTTCCTATTGCATGTTTGTATAATTAAATGATTTTATAACAATATATATGTATGTTTGGTTGCTTTTACATTCACACTGCCATAATGTATTCATCTCATTATTTTGCATTTTTCTCTATATCTCTCTGTTTTGGCACATCCATTTCCCCCTTTTTTTCTGAAACTTCCAATTAATTGCCAGAAAAGCCATAACACTCCTTGTAAGAGAAATTTTGGTAGTATGACTATCCTGATTTTTCTCAAATTGTACTTAAAATTTACCAATGTGTCACTATAACCACTTGGATGAGAAAAGAAGAAAACAAAATTAAAACAACATGCAGAAAAGTAGATTAATAAAATAAAATCATGCTATGGAGTATAAGAGAAAAAATTCTCCACCAGTTGACAACAGCTGACATATAAAATCCTGGGGCACTTAAAAAATATTTCTGACAGTTTAATTTATTTTAGAAAAGCCATTACACATGTGTATTTATATTCAGAAATACTGTCAGATATCTAGATCTCTGTAGTGGCATCATCAACACAGGCTGTTGTAAACTATTCCCAAGGTTTGTAAAAAAGCAAAACAAAGGTATAAAGATGGGGTGTTTCATACCTAAAACCCATGTAAAAAGACAAGTACAGTGCCATGTGTTTATAACCTCAATTCTGAGCAAGTGGAGCCATGATGATTCCTGAGATTCATTGGCAGACAGTCGAGCCTACTCAGTGGTCTCTAGGTAAAATAAGAGACCCTTTATCACAAATCATGAGGAAAACTGATACAATTAATCTCTGGCCTCTATACACAGACACATGTTCCCCCCCATACACAAACTTGGTAGGAGAGAAATATTGCAAATAAAGAAGATAGACTATGATTCCTCATTTGTACATAGATCTGCTCTTATTTATTAGACACAATGAATCTACACAGTGCTTGCTTGTTTCTTATGTAAGAAAGCTTTACCCATGCATCTATCTTTCAATGTATACAGAGGCTCTCTGGCCATAATATTTTAACTGCAGATGATCTGTCCTTTTTTTGAAGGAATTCCCCATATCCTCTCTTACTAAAATACCATATTAGTCTCCATCTCAGATGACTTATTACAATTTTTGGTATTAACTCTTATTTATAATATGGCACAAGAAAACATTTTTTTACATAGTCTGTAAAATATTGCATGAAATTCTGCTTCCCTTAAGGTCTGTGAAAACAGGGGCTTGGCCACCTGAGTTTCTATTGTGTCTCTTGCTATATAGCACAGACTGTCCTTTACATAACTGACTTCCTCTACACTTTGTAATTATCTAAGTGTTCCTCTTCTTATAATATTATTTTTCCAGGAATCCTGCTTCACAGCCTTCGCCATGTGCTTCCATAAATGCCATACTCTCTCTGTTCCACCCTCACAATAAAGCATAAATATCTAGTGGTGTAGCAATGCAGTATTTCAAGACATGACATTTATGTTGTTTTCTTTGCCTATCTTAAGCTTTATATCCAAGACCAAATATCCTATTGTAACGGTAAGAATATGGATTACAGAACATTTTATAAATAATATGCAGAAGTGAAGCAATGAGAATATATCTCTTTTTTCTTTGCTGATTATGCACTTAAGACGGGAACCTAAACAAGGTCAGCATATGACACTTTTTCTTCTTTAGGCTTAGGTGAAAATTATTATAGAAAAAGTGGTCTCTGTTGGGTTAATAAGCTACTTTAAACGGTGAACAATGCTGATGGGTATAAGAAGTAATCTCAGAGTCATTTTGAATTGCATTTCTCTGATGACTGAGGACACTGAACATTCTTTAAGTGTTTCTCAGCCATTCAATATTTCATCTTACAGCCCTCAAAATGGCTAATATCAAAAACTCAAGTGACAGCACATGCTGTTGAGGATGTAGAGAAACTTCTTCATTGCTGATGGGAATGCAAACTTGTACAACCACTTTGGAAATCTATCTGGCATTTTCTCAGGAAACTGGGAATAGGGCTACCTTAAAACCCAGCTATTCCACTCCTTGGAGTATATGCAGAAGACGCTCTACCATACAACAAGGTCATATGCTCAGCCATGTTCATAATGTCCTTATTCATTATAGCCAGAATGTGATAACTACGTAAATGTCTCTCAGTCAAAGAGTGGATAAAGAAACTGTGGTATATTTACACTATGGAATACTACTCAATTATTAAAAACAAGAGGATCCAAATATTTGCAGACAAATGGATGGAACTAGAAATGATCGTCCTGAGTGAGTTAACCCAGATGCAGAAAGACTCATATGGTATATATTTATTTAAAGACACTTCCCCAAAAGAGATGTCCCATGGAAGTCTTCACTAACCAGGACATTGGGATAGATGTGAGGAATTCTTATTGGGACTCTATGTGAGAGAAGTATGGGAGAATGGGGAAGTACAATGATCCAGATGGTCCTAAAAACCTACAAGAAGAATGCTATGATCGCTAGATCTGGACCCAGGGGTGTCTACTCAGGCTACTGCACCAACCAAGAACAATACATGCAGTAAACTTTGAACCCCTACTCACATCTACCCAATGGACAGGACATTACCTACGGTAGTTTGGAGAGTGGAGACTGACTCTGACATGAACTCCAGTGCCCCTTATTTGACCCCTTCCCCTTGGTGAGGAGGCCTGCTGGCAATCATAGAAAGAATAAACAGGCTACCAAGATGAGACATGATAGCCTATGACCATATAATGGTGGAGGAAGTCACCTTCGGTCATAGACCTAGGGGAGGCGAGGGAGGGAGAAACAAGAGGATACACATGAGGGGAAATTTTTAGATGTAATCTGAATAAATTAATTAAATATTAAAAAGAAATTGAGCAATGCATTATTCTTTTGATCCTCACTAAAAATTATTAATCACATACCTAAAACTCTATTGTATGATGTTCAAGGTTTATCTCCATTATGTATGTGAATATTATTCATTAAGTGCTTACTACTTATAGATGATTATGAGAAACCAATATATTTTTCATCATACAATAAATATTCCACCAGGAAAGAGCTCCCAGGAAAGAATCGATAGTATCAAATATTTCTGCAAGAAGCAGATCTGGATGTGGGCCCTAAACACACTGATGTATAAAATAAGGACAATGAATGAAGTAAACCTAGACCCCTATTCGTATATATCCAATGGGCAGCTTATTCTCCATGGTTGAATTGAGAGTGGGGACTGCCTCTGACATGAACTATGGTGCCCCTATTTGACCACTTCCCCTTGGTGGGAAGGTCTGGTAGACAGAGGAATGGAGGCTATCCTGATGAGCCCTGATAGGTTGTGGTCATATGGTAGGGGAAGAGGTCACCTTCTGTCTGATGTTTTGTGGTGAATAGTAGTGCAAAGAGGGAGGGAGGGAAGGAGGGAGCAAGGGAGGGAGAGAGGGAGGGAGGGAGGAAAGATGAGAACTAGTAAGACACAAGGGAAAGGATAACAATTGAGATGTAATCTGAATATCTTTAACAAAAATTTAGAAAAGAACTATTGGATGATTCAAGATGGCAGTGCTGATCATGCAGTGCTCCTGGTCAGCAGGACAACCATGATGGCAAAGTGACCTAAAGACCAAACTGAGATCTACAAAACATCAGTACTGCTGTTTCTAAAGTGAGAGTAATCCACACTTGGTGTGTCTGACCCCTGACCACTCAGCTAACCTATAGAAAAATCCCAGGGGACAATCCTCATATTGAGAAAGACTGTGAGACTTATTTGTAACTTTGGGCTCTCACTGGCTGTCTGCTGCTTACTGGATCTGGGGCAAAGAGAAGAGATGCAGAGTTGAATCTCCGCACTGGACAAAATCTACATTAACTGCCATTCTGAGAAAGAGTGCAGAGTACCCAAGCAGCTTTTTGTTCCTATATCTCTCAATCACCCAGCCACTTATGAGCCTGGCCTGTCTATGACACACAGTATATAGGTAAAACTAAATCCAGGCACCAGACACAATGGCATTATCTGTGATTCTGCTAGCTGCTTTGGGCTCTAATCTCTCCTTCCCATCTGAAGCCTACTGGTCTGATGTAGCTGGACCACAGAGAAGACAGGCTGAGCAGAAATCTCTTCAGACCACACCCTACTTTAACTGCCATCCTGTGAGCAGCTTTGGGATCTGATCTCTCTTACAGCAAACAGCTTACCAGCCTAGTCCAACTGGGACACAGAGTAGAAAAGCAGAACCCTGTCATCTCAAAGAGGCCTGTGGAGCAGTAAGACAACTAAAGTAGATAAAGGAGATCAAGTGGATACAAATTGGAAAATAAGAAGTCAAACTGTCACTATTCGCAGATGATATGATAGTATACATAAGTGACCCCAAAAATTTTATCAAGGAACTCCTACAGCTGATAAAAACCTTCAACAAAGTAGCAAGATACAAAATCAACTCAAAAACTCAGTAGCCCTCCTGAAGAAAAATGACAACAGTGCATCACAATAGCCACAAATAATATAAAATATCTTGGTGTTACTCTAACCAAGAAAGTGAAAGATTTGCATGAAAAAGCTTCAAATCTATGAAAAACGAATTTGAATATTACAGAAGAAGAAGAATCAACATAGTAAAAATGTGATTCTTATCAAAAGCGATATATAGATTCAATGAAATTCCCATCAAAATACCCACACAATTCTTTACCAATCTTGAAAGATAAATACTCAACGTCTTATGGAGAAAAAAAAACAGAATAACTAAAACAATCCTGTACAATAAAAGATCTTTTGAAGAAATCTCTCTGCCAGATCTCAAGCTGTACTAATAAACCAACAATAATGTTTAAAAGTATGGTACTGGCATTGAAGTAGACTGTTTGATCAATGGAATTGAATCAAAGACCCAGAAGTAAACCCACATACCGATGGATACTTGATTTTTACAAACAGACCAAATCCATCAATGGAAAAAAGATAACTTCTTCAACAAATGATGCTAGTGTAACTGAATGATACATACAAAAGAAAGAAAATAGGTCCATATCTGTCACCCTTCACAAAATTGAAGTACAAATCAATTAAAGACCTCAATATAAAACCAGACACACTAAATCTGTTAGAAAAAGTTGGAAATAGCCTTTAGCTCATTGGCACAAGACACACTTTTCTGAACAGAACACCAACAACTTAGGCCTTATGTTCAACCATTAATAAATGGCATCTTATGATACTGAAAAACTTCTGTAACGCAAAAAACACTGTTAACATACCAAAACAGAAGATTATAGACTGGGAAAAGATCTTCATCAACCCTACATCTGACAAAGAGCTAACATCCAAAATATGCAAAGAACTCAAGAAATAAAACACCGGCAAACCAAATAACCTCCTTAAAAATGGTGATATAGAACTAAACAGAATTCTCAACAGAGGAATACTGAATAGCTGAGAAACACTTAAATAAGTGCTCAGCATACCTAGTCATCAGGGAAATACAACTCAAAATGATTATAGATTCCATCCTCCACCCATCAGAATAGCTAAGTTAAAAAACTCAAGTGACAGTACATGCTGGCAAGGATGTGTAGAAAGGGGATCTGCTGGTGAGGCAGCAAACTTGCAGTTACTTTGGAAATCAATCTTGTGCTTTCTTTGGAAATTGAAAATAGTCCTACGTCAAGATTTAGCCATACCACTCTAGGAATATATATGAAAGTTGCTCCTCTATTACAATAAGGCTATTTTCTCAACTATGTTCATAGCAGCTATTTTCATAATAGCCAGAATCTGTAAATGGCCTAGATGTCACTAAACTGAAGAATGGGTAAACAAACTATTGTACATTTACACAATGAAATACTATTCAGCTATTAAAAACAAGGACAATTTAAAATTTTAGGAAAATGGATGGAAGTAGAAAAGATCATCCTGACAGAGGTAACCCAGACCATGAAAGACATGCATGGTATATATTCACTCATAAGTGGATATTAGCCACACAAAACAGGATAGCTACATTAAAATACAGAGACCATTACATCAACCAAGCACCATGTACATTATGGACTTAGGCCCTCTGCACAGTCTTCTTTTGGGTCCTACAAAGTGGAAGTTAGGAACTACTTCTGACATGGACACTACTAACCAATCTGATCACTTCCGCCTGGCGTGGGGGCTTTGCCAGGCTACAGAGAAATTGGTTACAGGTAGTGCAGATGAGACTTGTTAGGATGAGGTCAGATGTTAGGGGAAGAGGGCTCCCTTTTTTGAAAACAATGGGATGGATGGAGAAGGAATTAGGGAGGGAAGGGGAGATCAATAGGGCATGAAGATGTGTAATACAATTGGGATGTGAAGAATGTAAACTTCAGAACAGGCAGGTAACTTATGGTTCTAATCTCATTATATGGGAATAGCTCTGAGACTGGCAGAGGCATGAATATCTAGGCATAGACAATGCTTCTTGTTGGATACAGAATTCCTATGAGTTATTAGCCGATGCCATTATTCATACAGCATGAACGAAGATTTACAGATGTCTTTTTTATGCTCATATAAAGAGCAGAGAACCAGCCTTAATTGTTCTATGCATCATGCACTCCTTTTACATTTATAATTTTATGACTGTATAATGCTTGTGAGAAATTATATGCTTTCAAAACCAAAGAATAGGACACTGACATTGGATCAGATGTGACAGGATTAATTCCTCTCAGCATGCTGGACACTGACACCCTGCATCCTTCATGTTCCAGCACCAAGTGCATCAATTGCTGTTTCTCATCAGAACAAGACAGCTTCCAGGACATCTTCAAAGAAAGCTTCAAATCCCAATAGGTTCAGCATTTCAGACTGTTCCACACAGAACTCTAATTAATCCTGGAATTTTTCAACATTTAGAAACTGGACCACAAATGTATTGCCTCACTGTTTAACCATTTTACCCAATTTTATTTGGACCCCACAGAGTATTATTCATCCCACATCAGCTGAAAGAAACCTTTAGAGAACAAGGCCTCATTTCCATTAAGAGGGGTTGGGTTGATTACTATTTGCTTTCTTGGTTCATAGAGAGTTATTTTCATTTTGAGTTAGCCAGAAGTTATTATTTGCCTTATTTAGAGAGAAAAAAAGATTGAACTCAGGGATGTTTTATGTTTCTTTCCATTTAATTTTGACGTTGAATATTGTCTTGTTTTCTATTGCCTTTTTTTTCTGTTTAGGTATGTGCCTTGTATCCCTGTTCTCACCAAGAATTTAAAAATGAAAGAGCATTGTATTTTATCAAACAAATTGATTGGAATCTACTGAGTATATAATGTGTTTTTTTTCTTTCAGTTTATTTATGTGGTGGATTACATTGATGGATTATCATATGTTGAATTGTTTCTGCTTCCTTGGGAGGAAGCCTACTTCATCTTGGTGGATGATGATATTTTTATGTACAATTAAAGGACAATATTAAAAAATCAGATTTTTCTTTCACCATGTGTGTCCTAGAGAATTAAACTTAGATTGTAAGGCTTTACAGCAATCAATTTTGCATGATAAGTCTTCTTATTAGTCTATGTATATTGTAGTCATGTGTATTCGTCTGTTTATATGGAATTTTCTTAAACTTGGTAAAACATAATGGCTTCTATTGACAAGAATGTTCATCATTTTTTATTATTTTCAGATGATGTTTTATTCCTCTAGAGCACAAAATATATTTGGAAAAGTGACATTTAAACAGATGAATGTTCACTAGACCCCATGTCACAAACTGTGTCTTGACAATCACACTTTAATACCTGTCCTAGTCTTTGTAAAGTCAATTGAAAAAGTCAAATGAAGAGAGAAAATCAGAAAATGGAGACTAATGCAAAGTCACCATATTGGGATAAGGGAAAATGAGTTCCCTCTTCAGGATTTTGACAGAAGTCTAAGTTAAGAAAAATGCAGAATTCTGTATATATAGACAGAATTAAGTTGTCTTTACTGTCATTTGACATCACTATTATGTTTTCAGTCTCCTGAAATGTGGTCTGATATATTGTAAATCTTTTTCTGGAAGAAAATTTCCTCTTATGTATGGCTAGGAGTTTAGAGTTTTTTCTCTGCAATCATGAAGTTTATGGAGGTAATTTTAAATAGCTTGGAGTTCATTGCTTCAATAATATGGTGGCAAAAGGAAAAGATACAACGTCACTTCAGAATATCGTCATGAATGCTACACTATGTACAAGAGGAAAACATGCTTCAGATATTTATTCTAGAAAATAGATTCTGGCATATGGCATTTGAAGGTAAAATAAGTGAGAGTTCAGACTTATTTTTATTTCAGACCCAGTCCTGCATCCAAGTCAGTCTCTGTTTTTCTATTTTTTGAACCCTTCACAGAAAGAAGTCTGTGTGTCTTAAAAGGCATCTTGAGGCACCCAACTCAATATTTTGAATTGAAATAATGTATTCCTCTGGTAAGAGATCCAAGTTCGAGATATATTCTTCCTTTTAGGGACTTCCATGGAAATTTTCTCCTTCACTACTATTCTCATCTCATCTTCCTGCACAAACTATGGCAGTTGTAGAAGAGCAGACTATCAAGCAGATCAGGAAAGGTTTGGAATAAACAGGGAGGCAGATCAATTAAGTGGGAAATCTGGCCCTTAGTCAGCTTGTTTTATTCACACAACAGAAGTCACCTCAAGGGAATAAAATATGGCTTATGTTGAAGCCAAATATGATTGTCTATGGCTCGTGAACATAAATTCAATGTCCTAAAATTATGTTTTTTGAAACAGGTTTTCTCAGTTATCCTTGAATTTCCTGAAGCAAGATCTGTAGGACAGGCTGGCCTTGAACTCACAGAGTGAACCCCCTGTCTCAGGCTCCCAAATTCTGGTAATAAAGGCATGCGCCACCACTACCACCTGGCCAAAATTCCATATTCAATGTACCAATTTACATGAGATTTAAAAAAAAATTATTAATTTATTCATATTACATCTCAATTATTAGCCAATCCCTTGTATCTTCCCATTCCTCCCTCTTTCCTGCTTTCCCCCTACAACCCTCCCCTATGTCTGTGACTGTGGGGGACCTCATCCCCCTGTATATGTTCAAAGGGTATTAAGTCTCTTCTTGGTAGCCTGTTATTATTCCTCTGAGTGCCACCAGGCCTCCTCATGAAGGAGATGTGGTCATAAATGGGGCACCAAAATTCACATAAAGGTCAGACACAACTCTCCATTCAATGGTGGAGAATGTCCGGTCCATCAGCGAGATCTGGGTAGGGGTTTGAAGGTTAATGCCTATTTTGACATTGGATGGTGCGATAGTTTGAGCAGGACTCCTGGACCAAGATCCACAGGTCATAATGTTGATCTTGTAGGTTTCTAGGACCCTCTGGATCCTTCTAATTCCCCATTCTCACTTGCTTTGCTCATCTAAGTCCAAATAGGATATCCTCCCCTCTGACCCACTTTCCTTGTATGTGAAGACTTTCATAGGACATGCCCCTTTGGCTAGTGTCTTGATATAAGTGAGCATATACCATTTGACTCTTTTTGCTTCTGGGTGAACTCACTCTCTATGATCATGTCTAGTTCAATCTATTTGTCCATCAATTTTGGGAATTCCTTGTTTTTAATAACTGAGTAGTATTCCGTAGTGTAAAAGTGCCACAGTCTCTTTATCCATTCCTCTACTGAGGGATACTTAGGCTGTTTCCATGTTATAGCCATTATGAATAAGGCTGCTCTGAACATGGTTGAGCATATGTCCCTGTTGTGTGGTAGAGCACTTTCTGGGTATATTCCAAGGAATGGAATAGCTGGGTCTTGGGGAAGCCCTATTCCCATTTTTCTGAGAAAGTGCCAGATAGATTTCCAACGTGGTTATACTTGTTTGCATCCCACCAGCAATGAAGGAATGTTCCTCTTTCTCCACATCCTCACCAGCATGTGCTGTCACTTGTATTTTTGATCTTAGCCATTTTGATGGGTGTAAGATGGAATCTCAGTTTCATTTTGATTTGCATTTGTCTGATGACTAAGGAAGTTGAGCATTTCTTTAAGTGTTTCTCAGCCTTTTGATATTCTTTTGTTGAGAATTCTCTGTTTAATTCTGAGCCCCATTCCTCAATTGGGTTATTTGGTTTGGTGGTGTTTAATTTCTTGAGTTCTTTATATATTTTGGATATTAGGCCTTTATCAGATGAAGGATTGGTGAAGATCTTTTCCCAGTCTGTAAGCTGTCGCTTTCTTCTGTTCACAGTCACAGTGTGTCCTGCCTTGCAGAAGCTTCTCAGCCTCATGAGGTCCCATTTATTAATTGTTGACCTTAAAGCCTGGGCTGTTGGAGTTCTGTTCAGGAAGTTGTCTCTAGTGTCAGTATTTTCCAGGCTCTTCCTCACTTTTTCCTCTAACCAATTCAATGCCTCTGGTTTTACGTTGAGGTTTTAATCCACTTGGACTTGAGTTTTGTACATGGTGACAAATATGTGTCCTCTTGAATTTTTCTGCATATAGACATCCAATTAGAGCAGCACAATTTTTGAAGATACTATCGTTTTTCCGTTGAATAGATTTGGCATTTTTGTCAAAAATCAAGTGACCAAATGTGTGTGGTTACATCTCTGGGCCTTCAGTTCGATTCCATTGATACACCAGCCTATTTCTGTGCCAGTACCATGCTGTTTTAATTACTGTTGCTCTATAGTACAGCTTGAGACTGTGTATGGAGATTCCTTTGGAGGATCTCGTATTGTATAAGATTGTTTTTGCTATTCTGAGCTCCATATGTAGTTGAGAATTGATCTTTCGATATCTTCAAATATTTTGTAAGTATTTTGATAGGGATTGAATGGAATCTGTAAATAGCTTTAGGCAAGCTGGACGTTTTTACTGTGTTAATTTTCCTGATCCATGAACAAGGTAGATCTCTCCATCTTCTGATGTCGTCTTCAATCTCTTTCTTCAGAGATTTCAAGATTTTTTTCAAATAAGTCCTTCACTTGTTTGGTTAGAGTTACTCCCAGATATTTTATATTCCTTGTGGTTAATGTGAAGGGTGTAGTTTTCCTAATTTCTTTCTTTGCATGCTTGTCATTTGAATATAGGAAAGCTACTGAATTTTTTGAGTTAATTTTGTATCCAGCCAATTTGCTGAAGATATTTATCAGACTTAAGAGTTCTCTGTTGAAATTTGGGGGGTCACTTATATACACTATCATAACATCTGCAAATAGAGAAAATTTGACTTCCTCCTTTCCCATTTTGATCTCCTTTTGATGTCTTATTGCTCTGGCTAGAACTTCGAGAAGTATATTGAAGAGATAGGGAGAAAGTGGGCAGCCTTGTCTTGTCCTCAATTGTAGAGGGAATTCCTTGAGTATCTCTTCATTTAATTTGTTTTTTGATATTGGCCTGCTGTATATAGCTTCTATTGTGTTTAGGTATGTGCCTTGTATTCCCAATCTTTCCAAAACTTTAAACATGAATGGGTGTTGAATTTTGTCAAATTCATTTTCTCCACCTAAGGAGATGATCATGTGGGTTTTTTTTCAGTTTGTTTATATGGTGGGTTACATTGATGGATTTCTGTATTTTAACCATCCCTGCAAGCCTGGAATGAAGCCTACCTGATCATGGTGAATGATGTCTTTGATATATTCTTGTATTCATTTTGCATGTATTTTATTGAGTATATTTGCATCAATGTTCATAAGAGAAATTGGTCTGAAATTCGCTTTTTTGTTGGATCTTTGTGGAATTTAGGTATCAATGTGACTCTGGCCTCACAGAAAGAATTTAGTAATGTTCCATCCATTTCTATCTTTTGGAGTAGCTTGAAGAGTATCAGTATTAGCACCTCTTCGAGGGTCTGGTAGAATTCTGAGCTGAGGCCATCTGGCCCTGAGCTTTTTGTTGTTGTTGTTGTTGTGAGATTATCAATGATTGCTTCTATTTCTATAGGCCAAATAGGGATATTTAATTTGTTTGTCTGATCTTGATTAAATTTTGGAAAATGAAATCAGTCGAAAAATTGTCCATTTCCCTTAGATTTTCAAGGTTCGTGGCATAAATGCTTTTAAAGTAGGTTCTTATAATTCTTTGTATTTCTTCGCTGTCTGTTGTTATGTCTCCCTTTTCATTTCTGATTTTGTTAATTTGGATAGTGTTTCTCTGTCTTTTAGTAAGTTTGGCTAATGGTTTATTTATCTTTTTAATTTTCTCAAAGAACCAATTCCTGGTTTTGTTGATTCTTTGAATTGTTCCATTTGATTCTAACTTATTGATTTCAGACCTGAGTTTGATTATTTCCAAATGTCTACTCCTCTTGGGTGTTTCTGCTTCTTTTTTTTTCTAGGGCTACCTGATGTGTCATTAAGTTGTTTATGTGGCATGTTTCCATTTTCTTTCTAAAGGCACTTAGTGCTATGAATTTTCCTCTTAGCACCACCTTCATTATGTTCTATAAATATTGACATGTTTTTCCTTCATTTTAAATGAATTTCGGGAAGTTCTTTATTTCTTCCTTTACGGAGGTTTCATTTAGTAGAGAGTTGTTTAGATTCCATGTATTGTAGGCTTTTTGTTATTCCTGTTGTTGTTGAAGTCCAGCCTTAGACCATGGTGATCTGATAGTATACACGGTATTATTTCAAACTTCTTGTATCTGTTGAGGATTACATGAGATTCTTATAAAGAGTACAAAATGAATCATTAATCAATCACTATTTAAGTACATTCATGAAAAAATAAAGAATGTGATTTATAGAAGAACAAGGAAAATGTCTGCTGAGGCCTATGATGTTGTATGATGATGTTTATAACTTTTTGTTTTCTGAAAGCTTAGTCATCTGTTATGTTTATACATTCCCAAAGAGCTCACCTGTGAATGATGAGAATGAGAGTCAGACGCAATGGACATAAAATGCTAGTAAGTGAATCGAAGATACATTGTAATTAGGTCCTGGGGGAGTAGTATTTCAACCTCACCCCAACAATGGAAGTTCCAAAACATTCTCCAGCCTCATGGGACTGTGTAAGATCTGTTTTATTTCTTGAGCCTGAAGATCTGAGTTCATTTTCCAGGGCCCATGTAGCTCTCATGAATTGTCCTCAAACACAACCATAGACACAGACACAGTCACATACACACATGCACACATGCTTACACATACAGGCAGATATGTAACAGCATGCAGGTATATAAAACACACTCTTACACACATATATTTGAATAAAAAATATGTAAGTAAAATAGTTTTAAAGCAGTTGCTCTTGTTAGTGGAAAGATTACACAAATCAATTTTTGGGCCTGAGACCTAGATGTTATGGCATAGGATATGAACAATCAGCAATGGAAGAAAGCAAGAAGGATCACTGTAATAAGTAAGCAATCCTACCTAGAAACTTATTATTAATAATTTGACAACCAGATATCAAGATGAAATAGGTCTCATAAAATGACACTATTAATACCTATGAAAGATACTACAGGGTAAATTAGACCACTTATTTCTGTCTGTTTCAGTGAGCTGAGTAATCTGAAAAATTTTCAATAATCAAGGATGGAGAAATCAAGATATGACATGATAAAAAACAGTTAAAAAGAACCTATTTACAAATTCAGCTCACAGAATATACTGGAAGGAAATTTCAAATCCATGGAGGTGAACTACACCCAGAAATAAACTGGAAATAGATAACTTCATTTTAGTAAAAGAAAAATTAAACAAGCACATAAACTACCACAACTAACTTCAAAATAAAAGAACATATCAGTCACTTCCAATTAATCTCTCTCAACATCAATGGTCTCAACTCTACAATAAAGAGAAAAAGATGAACAGAATGGTCACATAAACAGGACCCTACTTTCTGGTGCATTCCAGAAATGCAGGTAAGCCACAATTATAGACATTACCTGCAATTAAATGGCTAAAAGAAGGTATTCTAAGCAAATGAACACAAGGAACAAAATGGAGTAGCCATTCTAATGTCTAATAAAATAGAGATTTAACCAAAAATTATTAAAAGTGATGAGGAAAGACATTTCACACTAATCAATGGAAAACTCAACCAAGATGACATCACAATTCTGAACATATATGCACCAAATACAAGGGAATCAACACTTGTAAAAAAAAATACAAGATAATCACACATTGATTTCCACAGATTAATAGTAGGAAACATCAACACCCCCTCTCACCAAAGAGAGCTTAACAAATCAGAAACTAAACTGAGAAATGAAGATATTAACAGATATCATGTATCACATGTACCTAACAGATATATATGAAACTTTTCACTCAAACACAAAAGATTATAACTTCTCAACACTTCACAGAATCTTCTTTAAAATTGACCACAAAGTATATCACAAAACAAGCATCAAAATAAACAAGAAGATTTAAATTATACCATGTATCATATCAGACCAGCATGGACTATAGCTATCTCTCAAATACAATAGAAATAATAAAATGCCTATATACATATAAACTGAACAACTATCTACTCAATAATAACAAGGTCCCTGAAATACATAAATAAATAAATAAATAAATAAATAAATAAATAAATAAATAAATAAGCTACTTTATAAAGTTCAATGAGAATGAAGGTACAAGATACCACAAATTATAGGACACATTGAAAGCAGTGCTAAGAGAAAGGTTCATAACAATAAGTTCCTTCATAAAAATATTGGAAACATCTAATTAAGCAAAGTTATGGTCACAACTGGAAGGCCTAGGAAAAGAAAGGAAGCAGACACATCCAAGAGAAGTAGATGGCAAAAAATAATCAAACTCAGGCTTGAAATCAGTAAATTAGAAACAGAACAATTCAAAGAATCAATGGAACCAAGAATTTGTTCTTACATAAAATCAGCCAGATAGACAAACCCTTAACCAAACTAGCTAAAAGGGAGAGACACTATCCAAATCACTAACATCAGAAATGAAAAGGGAAACATAACAAAAGACACGGAATTCGAAGAATCATTTTATCTTACATTAAAAGCCTATAGGCCACAAAATTTGAAAATCTAAGTGAAATGGACACTTTTCTGAATAGATTGCACTTGTGAAAGTTAAACCTATATCAGGTAAAAAATTTAAATAGTGCTATTTCTCCTGTGTCAATGCAAGCAGTAATAATAAGAGTTTTTCAGCATAGAGTTCTATCAGACCTTCAAAGAAAAAGTTAATACAAATACTCTTCAAACTATTAAACAAAATTGAAAAGGAAGGAATGTTACCAAACACAATCATTGAGGAGATAGTCACTTTCATGCCTAAATTACACAAGACTCAACAAAGCAAAAAAATTTCAGACTCATTACTACTATGAACATTGATGCAAAAATACTCAATAAAACACTCCAAAACTGATTCCATGAACACATCAAATGTATCATTCATCATAGTCATATAGGCTGCATTCCACAAAATTGATGTATGATTTATTATATGGAAATCCATCAATTTTATCCACCATATAAATAACTGAAAGACAAAAACCACACAATCATGTCCCTAGATGCTAAAACAGCATTCAACAAATACCGACACCCATTTTTTTAAGTGTTGGAGAATAAGGTACAGAAGGCACATATTTAAACATAATAAAGGCTAAATACAGCTAGCAAATAGCCAACATCAAACTAAATGGAGAGAAACCCAAAGCAATTCCACTAAAAACAAGGAATCAACAAGGCTGCTAACTCTCTCCATATCTCTTCAATATATTTCTTGAAGATCACCCTAGAACAATAAGACAACAAAGAGTGGTCAAGGGTACCACATAGGAAATGAGGAAATTAAAATATTGCTGTTACCAGATGATAAGATAACCTCAAAAATTCCACAAGGGACAACTACAGATGATGAACATCTTCAAAAACTGGCAGGATACAAGATTAATGACAAAGTAAAGCAGAAATCCTTTTGTTCAAAAATGGCACATGGGATGAATATGAAATTAGTGAAAGTATACAATTCACAATATCCACAAATAATATAAGGTCTCTTTGTATAACTCTAAGCAAGAAAATGAAAAACTTGTTTGGGGAAAAAAAACTTCAAGAACTTGAAGAAAGAAATTGAAGAAAGTATCAGAAAATGGAAAGATCTCCCATACTTGTGGATCAGGAGGGTCAACATAGTAAAAATGTTTCTGTTACAAAAAACAGTGTATAGATTCAATTCAATTGTTCTCAAAATACATATACATTTCTTACCATTTCTCAAAAGATCAATTATCTACTTCATATAGAATAACAAAAACTCAGAACAGCTAAACAATCCTGTATAATAAAAGATCTTCTGGAGGAATCGCCATCCCTGATTTAAAGCTGTATTATAGAGCAACACAAATATAAAATAGCATTGTAGTAGCATAGAAATTGGCTAGTTGGTCAATGGGATAGAATCAAAAACAGAGAAAAAAAGCCCAAGTCTTTACGGACAGTTGATTTTTTTAGAAAGAAGCTAATCCCATACAACGAAACAAAGATAGCATCTTCAAAAAATTGTGATGTCTAATTGGATGTCTACATGAAGAAAAATGCAAATAGATTCATGGTCATAAGGTCTCTAAAACTCAAATCCATGTGAATCAAAGACCCCAACATAACACTACATACCTTATATATTTTAGAAGATAAATTGAGGTTAGCCTTGAACTCATTGGCACAGAAGACACTTTCCTGAACAGAACACTAACATTGTTCTCTATATGAGCAGCCATTAATAATTGGGGCACATTGATTCTGAAAAGCTTCTGTACAGCTAAGAACAAAGTAAATAGAATGAAATAACAGCCTAGAGATTGGGAAAAGATCTTCACCAATCCTACATTGGACAAAGGGCAAATATGCAAGATATATAAAGAGCTCAGGAAGTTAAATACCACCAAACCAAATTGTCCAATTAGAAAATTGAGTACAGAGCTAAGCAGAAAATTATCAATAAAGCAACATCAAATGGCCTGGAAACACTTAAAGTAATGCTCAAAGTCCTTAGTTGTTATAGATATGGAAATCAAGAGGACTCTGAGATTTGATCCTAACCACAGAATGAATAAGCTAAAAATTTAAAGTAATACCATAAGCTGGCAAGGATGTGGATAATGGGGAACACTCCTCCATTGCTAGTAGGAGTGCAAACTTGTACACCAACTTCATAAAACAATCTGATGCTTTCTCAGAATTGGGAATAGTTTGACCTCAAGAACCGCTGTACCATTCCTTGGCATATACTCAAAAGGTGCTTCACCATAACACAAGGCCATTTGTTCAATTATGTCCATAGTAGCTTTATTAGAATTAGCTAGAATCTGGAAAAACCTGAGATGTCCCTTAACTGAAAAATGTATAAAGAAACTGTGTTACACAATGGAATACTATTTAGCTATTAAAAACAAGAAAATGCCAGAGGATCCAAGATGGCGGAGAGCATTGTGGACCATGTTTAGAAGCTCCAGTAAATGATTTAGGGAATTGCATGGAATTCTTAACTAGGATCACCAAGCGCCTCACTCCCCTACAGTGGGAGTACTCCACAGTTCAAAAGGACCAAAATACAGAAAACCTTCATACCTATGCACACGGGTGGAGTGCGTACATTCTTGGAGCAGAGCAGCAGTGGCAGCGACTGAGGTTTGCAGCTGGGAACCCTCCAGCATAGGTGACGACCAAGGTGAGTGGTGGGACCCAAACTGGACTTGGAGCACGGTTTGGCCTCTGAGACCCTAGCTGAGCTTAGTGCGTGGTTTGGGTGCAGAGTCCTTAGCTGAACTTGGCAGGTGGTCACGGCCCAGAGACTCCGGCTAGACTCAAAATGCAGTTTGGGCCCAGAGTCCCTAGCTGAATTTGGCGTGAAGACATGGACCTGAGACTCTGGTTGGACTTGGTGCGCAGTTTAGGCCCAGAGTTCCTAGCTGAATTGAGTGCACGGGTAGGGCACAATGTCACTAGCTGAATTGGGTATGCAGTCCTGGCCCTGAGACTCTGGCTGGACTCTGTGCACAATTTGGGCCCAGAGTCCCTAGCTGAATTGGGTGCATGGTTTGGGGACAGATTCCCTAGCTGAATTCAGCGCACATTCCTGGCCCGGAGATTCTGGCTGGACTCAATGCACAGTTTGGGTGCAGAGTCCCTAGCTGAATTGCACATGTGGTTTGGGTGTAGAGTTCCTAGATGAACTTGGCACAGGGTCCCAGCTCTGAGACTCTAGATGAACTGGGCAAGCTCAATGTTCAGTTTAGGCCCGTGACTCTGGTTGGACTCAGTGTTATCTGGACTAAGTGAGTATATTAGGCGCTGAGACCCATTTAGGTCCAGAGCAGTGAATTGGACTCAACCCTCAGGTTGTGTCCATAGATACTAATTGGACTCAGTGTGTGTGCAGTTTGGGCCCTGTGACACTAACCTGGGCTCTGTGAACTGTCTGGGTCCCGAAATGCTATCTGGAACTACAGACTAGTGGAGCATCAGACCTCTGATACTAAAGAAATCTCAAGCAGACAGGGAGCACAGTGGCCACCAGACCCCCTCCGCCCAATCTCCTTCAGGCCCTGGAGAGCTCTGGTGACATAAAGAGAAGCAGAAGGCTGTGAACACTTTGGCTGGACCTAGCACGCATTCTGAGACTTAGGACAAATATAGTGGAGCTAGGGAACACTGGCTGTGAGAGACCAATACTACATGGCTAGCCTTCTGCCATCCAAAACAGTGAAGCATCAGAGCTTCCGATGTAGGGATATCATAAAAAAAACGGGTGAATCTGTCCTCAGTCTCCCTCCACCCAACTCCAGAAACTACCTGCCAAAAACAGAGACAGCAACATGACTAAAGGACAGCATAAAACCATATGCAAAGAATCTCAAAACATATTGTGTCTTCAGATCTCAGCAATCCCAAAGAAAACAACCCAGAGAATTAAAAAACAAAGAAAATACAAAAAATGACCTCAAATCCTTAGTAATGAGGATAGTAATTGAGGAAACTAATAAAATTCATAGTCAAAGGCAATAAGACACAGCCAAACAGGTGGAAGACATTAAAGAGGCCCAAAAAAAAAAAAAAAAAAAAAAAAAAAAAAAAAAAAAAGCCACTGGAGAAAAATTCAGGAAAATACAAACAAACAGATGAAGGAAATCTATAAAACTGTTCAATCTATGAAGGCCTATAAAGAGGCAATGGAAGAAACTCAGGAATATACAAACAATCAGATGAAAGAAATAAAACAGTTCAGGATCTGAAGGTGAAAATGGATTCAATGATAGACACAGACAGAAGAAAAATGGGAACGTGAGAGCTCAAAGAGGAAGGTGAATAACACAGAGATGAGCCTGTCTAACAGATTTCAAGAGATGAAGGAACGAATCTCAGGTCTAGAAGATACAATCCTAGATCTTGAAGCAACCATTAAAGAAAATGCTAAATCTGGAAAAATCCTGACACAAAAGATCCAAGAAATCAAGGACACAATGGAAAGAGGAAATCTGAGGATAATAGGCATTGAGGAAATGCCAGACTCCAAAGCCCAGAAATTCTCAACAAAATCATATAAGAAAACTTTCCCAATCTAAAGAAAGAAATGCCTATAAAAATACAAGAGGCCTAAAGAACACCAAATAGAATAGACCAGAAAAGAAAAACTTTCTATCACATAATAATCAAAACACAAAATATACAGAACAAAGAAAAAAATATTTAAAACTGCAAGGGAAAGAGACCAAATAACATTTAATGCCAAACCTATCAGAATTACACCCGACTTCTCAGCAGAGACCATAAAAGACAGAATGGCCAGGACAGAGATCCTGCCAACCCTAAGAGACCACAGATGCCAGGCCAGACTGCTACACCCAGTGAAATTATCAATAACCATTGAGGGAGAAAACAGAATATTACATAATGAAAATTAATTCAAACAGTACCTATCCACAAATTCAGCTTTACAGAAAGTACAAGAAGAAAAATTTCATCCCAAAGGGAAAAGCTACAACCAAAACTTCACTGGAAATAGAAAACTACACCATCACAAAAACACAACAACACAAAAGCACTACTGGAACCAACATCAAAATTAAGACTGTTAACACTCACTGGTCATTAATATCTCTCAACGACAATGGTCTCAATTCTCTGATAAAAAGGCACAGACTAACTGAATGGATGCATAAACAAGATCCAACATTCTTCTGCCTTCCAGGGTAAAAGGCTGGAAAAAATATTCCAAGCAAGTAGTCAAAGGAAGAAAGCTGGCAGAGCCATTTTAATATCTAACAAAATCGACTTTCAATGAAAATTAATCAAAAGGGATGAGAAAGGACACTTCATACTAATCAAAGGTTAAGTCAACTATGATGACATCTCAATTCTGAACATCTATGCTCCCAATAAAAGGGCACCCACATTTGTAAAAGATATATTAACTAAGTTTAAACCACACATCAATCCCCACACAATAATAGTGGGAGACTTCAAAACCACTCTCACTGAAGGATAGGTCATTGAAAAAGAAACTAAGGCAAAAAATATCATCATTAACCAATGCTATGGATTATATAGATCTAACAGATATCTATAGAACATTTCACCCAAACAAAACAGAATATAGTTTCTTTTCTGTACCCCATGTAACCTTCTCCAAAACTGATCACATAGTAGGTCACAAAGCAAGCCTCAAGAAATACAAGAGGTTTGAAATAATACCCTGTATCATATCGGATCCTCATTTTCTTAGGCTACACTTCAAAAACAAGAGAAATGACAAAAAACCTACACATACATGGAAACTAAACAACACTTTATTTAATGATATCTGCATTTGGGAAGAAATAAAGAAAGAAATTAAGGATTTCCTGAAAAATCAATGCAAATTAAGGAACAACGTACCAACAATTTTGGGATACGTTGAAAGCAGTGCTAAGAGGAAAATTCACAGCATTAAGTGCCTTTAAAAAGAAATTGGAAACATCTCACACAAGCAACTTAATGACACAGCTGGAAGACCTAGAAAAAAAGCAGAAATAACCTAGAAAAGTAGACATCTAGAAATAACCAAACTCAGCACTGAAATTAATAAATTAGAAACAAAGAAACAGTCAAAAAATCAACAAAACCAAGAGCTGGTTCTTTGAGAAAATCAACAAGATACACAAACCATTAGCCAAACTAACTAAAAGGCAGAATGACAGTATCCAAATAAACAAAATCAGAAATGAAAAAGGAGACAAAATAACTGACACTGAAGATATACAAAGAATTATAAGATCCTACTTCGAAGTCACATAATTTGAAAATATAAGGGAAATGGGTGATTTTCTTGATCAATTTCACTTGCTAAAATTGAATGAAGAATAAATAAAGAAGCTAAATAGGCCCATTTCCCCTATAAAAATAGAAGCAATCATTGATCATATTCCAACTAAAAAAGTCCAGAGCCAGATGGTTTCAGCGTAGAATTCTACCAGACCTCCAATATGTGCTAATACCGATACTCTACAAGCTACTCCAAAAGATAGAAATGGATGGAACATTATCAAATTTATTCTATGAGGACATAGTCTTATTGATACCTAAACCTCACAAAGACACAACAAAGAAAGAAAATTTCAGAACAATTTCTCTTATGAACATTGATGCAAAAATACTCAATAAAATACTTGGAAAACAAATACAAGAACACATCAAAGATATTATTCACCATGACTAGGTAAGCTTCATTTCAGGCATGCAGGGATGGTTTAATATATGGAAATTCATAAATGTAATCCACCATATAAACAATCTGAAAATAAAAACAACATGATCATATCCTTAGATGCAGAGAAAACATTTGATAAAATCCAACACCCATTCATGTTTAAAGTTTTGGAGATATCAGGGATACAAGGCACATACATCAACACAATTAAGGCTATAGCATGCATAGGAAGAAATGAGGCAAACTACATCCTTCATGTTAGCCACAGCAATATAAAATATTTAGGAATTTATCTAATCAAGTAAGTGAAGGACTTCTTTAAAAAAATTCAAAACTCTGAAGAAAGAGATTGAAGATGACATGAGAAGATGGAATGATCTTCCTTGCTTGAGGGTAGGGAGAACCAACATAGTAAAAATGGCCATTTTACCAGAAGCAAGCCAATAGCCAAAACCAAATTAAATGGTAAGATACTCAAGGAAATTCCTCTAAATCTGGAAACAAGGCAATGCTGCCCACTCTCCTATATCTTTTAAGTATAGTAGTGGAAGTTGTAGCCAGAGCAATAAGACCACAAAAGAAGAACAAGGGTACTCAAATGGGAAAGGAGGAAGTCAACTTATCCCTATTTGCAGATGATATGATAGTATACAGAAGTGGCCAACAAAATTCCACCAGACACTACTACAGCTGATAACCACCTTCAGCAAATTGGCTAGATAAAAAAAAAAAAAAAACTCATAACCACCTTCAGCAAATTGGCTAGATAAAAAAAAATTAACTCAAAAATAAAAATAGCCTTCCTATATACAAATGACAAGCATGCAGTGGAAGAAATTAGGAAAACTACACCCTTCATGTTAGCCACAAACAATATAAAATATTGAGAATTTATCTAACCAAGCAAGTGAAGGACTTATTTGAAAAAAAATTAAAACTCTGAAGAAAGAGATTGAAAATGACATGAGAAGATGGAATGATCTTCCTTGCTTGTGGTTAAGGAACGTTAACATAGTAAAAATGGCTATCTTACCTAAAGCAATTTACAGATCAAAATATCTATCAAAATATCTAACCAATTTTTTTAAAGACATGAAAAGTTCAATTCTCAACTTCATATGAAAAAACAAAAAACTCAGAAAAGCTAAAACAATCTTGAAAAAAAAAAAAAAAAAAAAGGTCCTCCGAAGGAATCTCCATGCCTGATCTCAAGCTGTACTATAATGCAGAAGTAATTAAAACAGCATGTTGCTGGCACAGCAATAGGCTGGTTGATCAGTGGAATCAAATAGAAGATCCAGATATGAATCCACACACATATGGTCACTTGAATTCAGACAAAGAAGCCAAATCTATTCAATGGAAAAGGGATAGCATCTTCTACAAATGGGGCTGGTCTAACTGGATATCTACATGCAAAAAAAATGCAACTGGACCCATATTTGTCACCATGCACAAAACTCAAGTCCAAGTGGATCAAAGACCTCAATATAAAGCCAGAGACACTAAATCAGTTAGAAGAAAAAGTGGGGAAGAGCTTGGAACATGTTGGTACAGGAGACAACTTCCTGAATAGAACTCAAACAGCCCAGGCCTTAATGTCAACAATTGACAAATGGGACCTCAAGAGGCTGAGAAGCTTCTGTAAGGCAGGACACACTATGAACAGAACAAAGTGACAGCTTACAGACAGGTAAAATATCTTCACCAACCCTGTATCTGACAATGGTCTAATATCCAAACATATAAAGAACTCAAGAAATTAAGCAGTACCAAACCAAATAACCCAATTGAGAAATGGGGCTCAGATTTAAATAAAGAATTCTCAACAGAGGAATATTAAAAGGCTGAGAAACACTCAAAGAAATGCTCAACTTCCTTAGTAGTCTGGGACATGCAAATAAAAACAACTCTGAGATTCCATCTTACACCTAACAGAATGGCTAAGATAAAAAATTCAGGTGATGCCACATGCTGCCAAGAATGTGGGGAGAGAGGAAAACTCCTTCATTGTTGGTCAGAATGCAGCCACTTTGGAAATCTATCTGGCGCTATATCAGAAAAATGGGAATAAGGCTTCCTCAAAACACAGTTATTCTACTCCTTGGCATATACCCAGAAGATGCGCCAGCACACAAGAACATTTGCTCAACCGTGTTCATAGCAGCCTTATTCATAATAGCCAGAACCTGGGAACAGCGTAAGAGTCCCTAGGTAGAAGAATGGATAAAGACCCTGTGGTACATTTAAACTATGGAATACTACTCAGCTATTAAAAACAAGAATTTCCCAAAATTTGTAGACAAATGGGTTGAACTAGAAATGATCATAATGAGAGCCTTAACCCAGAAGCAGAATGAGTCAAATGGTATATACTCACTTATATCTGGACACTAGCCCAAGGGGCATGTCCCATTTAATTCTTCACTCACCAGGAAAGTGGGTCAGATAGGAGGACATCCTTTTGGGACTCTAGATGAGAGAAGCATGAGAGAATGGTAAAATAAAAGGATCTAGAGGGTCCTAGAAACCTACAAGAAGAACATTCTGATAGGCAGACCTGGGCCCAGGGGTCCTGCTCAAACTATGGCACCAACCAAGAATAATATATGCAGTAAATTTCAACCTTTACCCAGATCAACCCAATGGACAAGATGTTCTTCACAGTTGAGTGGATAGTGGGGTCTGAGTTTCACACGAACTATGGTGACCCATGTTTGACAACGTCCCCTAGATGGAGAGCCCTTGTGGCACTCAGAGGAAGGATAGCAGGCTACCAAGAAGAGACTTGATACCCTATGAAGAAGTCCCCCTCAGTCACAGTCATAGGGAAGCAGAGTAAGGGGAAAATGGGAGGGAGAGAGGAATGAGAGGATACAAGTAATGGGATAACAATTGAGATGTAATATGAATAAATCAATAAAATATTAAAAATGGAGAAAATATTGAAAGTTGTGGGGAAATGGGTGAAACTAAAAAAGATCATTAGGAGTGAGGTAACCCAAATAGAGAAAGACAGGCATGGAATATGTTCACTAATAAGTGGGTATTAGAGCAATATAGTTGACCTGTGAAAATCCTCACTCAGTCGTGGAATGGGCAGATGCTGGGACCCAGGGTATCCTGCACAAACTGATATACCAACCAAGGAAAAGGAATGCAGAAGACCTAAACCTCCTATTCAGATATAACAAGTGGACAGATCATTCTCCTGTGTTTTGTGGGGACCATAGACTGCCTCATACATGAACTCTGGTGCCTAAAATTTATTTACTTCCCCTCGATGGTTAGGCCCTGCAGACATGCAGAGGAAAAGGAGGTTGCTTATCTGGATAAGAACTCATAAGCTTTCATCATATGGCCAGAGAGGAGGTCCCTTATGTCAGAAGTCTTTGGGAGGGGAATAGGAGTGAAGTGGACAGAAGTGTAAGAATGGGAGGCTGCACACAAAAAGCTAGAAATGGATGTAATTTGAATAAAATATAAGGAGTTTTTTTTTAACTGAAAAATGTAATTATTATATATAACAATTACTATTGATTATTAACGAGGTTAAAACTATTTTTAAAAAACAATTTTACCTTAAAAGTGTGTATGAAGTCACTAATAAAACTGGTAATACAAAGCTAGGAATATGAACTAGGAGTAAGTGATACAGGTGTTTGTTTGTAAAACAACTTTCATGACAAATATTGACAGGTACTACACAGGTAGGAAAATCTTCAAGATTTTCTGAAGAGAAAATGGTTTGGTGACTAAATTTTTTAATTGCTTCAAGCATTACATCCCAGTAAACATCCATTTTGCTTGTCATATGATTTATTCCTGGTATATCTAAACAAGGCCAAAAAGTACGGGATTAAAAATAACTCTTTAAGTAGGCAGGCTACCCTTGCATATTATCCAAAATTTTAATGTGCATAAGAGCTAGCATTTCAGAATGAAATCCACATCAGCTTAGGAATAATTTACTTACATTAATTTTCCCCTAATAATTTCCTAAGGGTGAAAATTAGTAACATGGCACCAACTAAAGGTATATAATTAATTTCTTTGAATTTATAATAGACCTATTGAGAAGCAATAAATATTCAGTCACCCCATTAGGGTAACTTAAGTCTCAGAATCCATCTGTGAGCGTCTACAAAAATAACAATGATTGAATATTTTAGTGCATAGGAAATGAATGCTTGCCAATTTGATGGATCTAACTTTTCATTTGCTTTCCTATTTAATTTAACAATATTTATATACTTACTTAATAAATGGCAGTCATTAATTAAGTATATGCTAGAAAGGCTCATTTTTCTATATGCCGGGAACACTAAATATAAAAAGGTAGATGTACTCTAATTCCATCTTCTCATCATTTTATCTTAGTGGTTTTCAAATCACAGATGGATGTGGATTGTTATATTCAAAAATTACAGCAATGATAGATGGTAGATACAAAGTAGATACAAGGTACTAGACAACAGATTTTCTGTTATAGAGGAGCATATTAAAAGAGCACGAGGGAGAGGGAAATGGGGGAGAGGTACCCCAGTGAGAGAGAAGGTAGAGAGAGAGAGAGAGAGAGAGAGAGAGAGAGAGAGTAAGTAAAGAGAGAGGATAGAGAGAGAGAGCCATGTGGTGGTTTGTACATTCATATGGCCCTGGCCAAGGCCACACTTCCATAGCAGGTAGGTAGGTAATTGGACTGAAGTAGAATACTAACATTTCTACCTTCTCCTATAACTAAAAAATGAGGAACATTCGATTGTTTTTATATATGGCAAGTTAATGTACATAAATGCAGGTAAGGGAGAAAAGAGACAGAAAAAGCAATAGCAACAAATGTACAAATTATATGGTGCAGAAGAAGGAAAAGTTCTGCCCTGAAAGTTTAAGGATCTAGCCAATGGTCAGAATATTCTCCACAGTTGAGTGGAGAATGTGATACGACTTTCTCACGTACTCTGGTGCCTCACATTTGACCATGTCCCCTGGAGGGGGAGACCTGGTGGCACTCAGAGGAAGGACAGCAAGTAGCCAAGAAGAGACTTGATACCCTATGAGAATATACAGGGGGATGTAATCCCCCTCAGGAACAGTCATAGGGGAGGGGAATAATGGGAAAATGAGGGTGGGGGGGGAGGAATGGGAGGATACAAGGGATGGGATAAACATTGAGATGTAACAAGAATAAATTAATAAAAAAATAAAAATAAAATAAATAAAATAAAACAAAACAAAAAAAAAAAAAAAAAAAAAAAAAAAAAAAAAAAAAAAAAAAGAAAGTTTAAGGTGGAGGGCAGGCTATATCAGCCAAGTCCTGCAGCAGGTAGGAACCAAAGAGTACTGAAAGGACTTGGAGGTGTTTGTTCTGGGCCTGGAGCACAACATTTCAATATTTTGCAAATGGATAAGGAGTGAAGTAATTGACTTATGGCAGGTAGGCAATGACATTACAGGTAGGTGGGCTCTAGCAGAATACCAACACTGATGACATTCTCTAAATGCTTGCTTACTTTGTGTATCAGTTACTTTAATTCCTGTAACAAAATGTCTGATGAAAGACAGCAACTTAAGAGAACGAACATTTATTTTGGCTCAGTTTTTGAGGGCTTGTATTAGTCAGTATTCTTAATTGAGAAACATAGCTGAGTGAAAGAGTGAGAAAGAATATATATATATATTCTTTGGTCCTCATAGTCCAACAATGGCTGCCTCTCAATGGCAAAGGAAAAATCATGAAATTGCTCATTCCACAAGGAGGGTAGACTTTTCAGCTGGTCTTGCCTCCATGCTGCTTTCCCAAAGAAGTATGTTCTAATACCAATAAAGAAATACCTCAGCAGCATATTTGATTGATTTTCCAGCCAGAGATGTTTCTTTCTTTCTTGAGATTTGTAAATAATCTGGCCAGTTCCTGCCACTCATGATTTCTGCTATGAATTCTCATATCTAAAACAATGGCATAATGAATACTAGAGTGAATGACCCTTAAGTGATGTGAGGAATAGCTTAATGATAACCATAGCAGATGACATTGCATCCCTTATAAGAAAGTAGTGGTGCAGTTTGATAAAGATGTCATGCTAAGAAATGAATTCGAAGGCTTTGGTCGAATCCTAAAGAAACATGCTAGATCTCTAATGTAGAATAACTTATCAAAATTTCTTGATGCTCAAACTCTAATAGAAGGAAATATGCACATAATTCATCCAATGACTTTTACACTACAATGTGTGCTTAATCTGTGCATAGTGTGATCAGTAATGGGAGATGGTAATCTGCTTACTCTGCAGGTGTTCAGTAGTATGAGAAAGCTTGACATTTATACATGTCTTCCACGCAAATAAACCCTCAATTTGCTATTTTTCATACTCCACAAGTGCCAGAAGCAGGATATATCCTAAACTAGAGAGATAGGGGATTGGAGAAATGGTTCAGTGTATAGTTGTTACTAAGCTTGAAGCCCTGACAGAAAAAATGAAAGAATCAACATTATCAAGCCATCCTCAAGCCTCTACATGTGCAGCAGCATGCATGTTTCACATAAATGAATAAACATGAAAATAATATTAAAAGATCCAGTTCTGTATAGCTTGCCTTTTCTTTCCTACACTGTCAGAGCATGGCAGTATGGAGAGCTCCTAGGTTCTTATTTGAGTGTACAGGTTTTGCCCTGAAGCCATTTTGATAATGCTGTTTAGAAAGAATATAGCTGCCCAATGTTTGGAGTGGATCCTCTGAGCATTACCCTTGCTGAACAAGTAATCCAAATGAGAATAACTGCAAGAGAGTTTTATGAGTTGATAAACTCTTCTCATAAAAAAGCCTCCACAGTAAAAACTACAGTGATTTGTCCAAAGAGTTCACGACTTAACCTACTTTATGCAGCTTCCTAGGTGCATAAAAATTAGAAAGAGTTGTAAACATTGACTTTTTGTTAATGAAATTTGGTAACTTGGGTGGATAACTATTGATGAGTGGAAAATATATAAAGAAAAATAAGAATGAAAACTACCTTGAAGCTTAATTTAATTCAGTATCTACCTAGATTGTATTGATTTAGACTGTTTCTATTTCTGATTGTTTTGCTTTGGTCTTATTTTTGAAGACTCCAATTTATTATTATAGTTTTAATATTCAGACACTCTGGGACACATTCAATTGGATCTTAAAGAATCTATGTCCATATATGTATTTTTACCATTTGGCATATAAAATTAAATGGATGATGGCTTTATAGAAGGATAGTGATAATACAATAAATTTAATATAGCTTTCAAAAATAGAAGATTCTGTATTTTTTTCTGTTAATTGTACATTGGGAGAAGTTAATGAAAGCTCAGCAACTCAAAATTATGATTTTGTTACTTTGAGAAAATTATGTAAATGACTGTAGCATTGTATTTTTTTTTCAGATAGGGTTTCTCTGCATATCCTTGGCTGTCCTAGATTCACTCTGTAGAAGAGAGTGGCCTTGAACACACAGCAATCAGCCCTGCCTCTGCCTCCCAAGTGCTGGGATTAAAGGCATGATCCCCCATGCAAGGCCTGACTTTAGCTTTGTAAAAGTAATTACAGAACTAAAGACAGTTCTTATCAGATTCAATCACAACAGAGACAAAACCAGAGAAAGTAGAAGTGTATCATCCTACCTAGGTTGAGGTGAGAAATCAAGAAGGAGAATATCTAAAAAAGCTCACAAGCAAGCTACCCTGGAATACAGAGCAGAAAACAAGAGAGATTTTGTTAAACAAGACTGAAGGGGTGAAAGGACACCTGGATTAACCATCAGACCCCAACATATATGCATTGGCATGCATACAACTCACAAATAGTCATGTATACAGGGAGTGGGTGTTAAGTAAACAAAATGAAAACCCTCTTCTTTATGGTACTTCTTGTCTTGACTCAGCAGGTCTTTGGTATCCTTTCCCTGTTGATGTCCAGGGACTGAGTCTCTAACTTGTTCTTCCATGGATGTAGTGTAGCATATCTCAACAATACCATCCTTCGTGTTTTTGCTTAATTTTAGATAACCACTGCTTTGACTTACTAATATAGAAGGCCAGGGACTGCAGACATAATGTTGTCCTGATCTAGGTTTAGATCAAACTATGCCAGCAAAAATCTACTACTGCTGCCTTGTGTTTCTAAATCTAATTTTCTGGAAGCAAACACAACAGCCACCATAAGGCTTTCTGGCTGCGTGGGTTTGCCAAGTTGGTAAATTAGGTTCAATGAGAGTGTGTGTCTCAAAAAAAAATAAATAAATAAAAAGCAGTTTTGGAAGACATTGAACATGGTCCCAAACACATATGTTCACGTTCACCTATGCACACATATATCCAATCATACACACACACACACACACACACACACACACATGGAGAGACGGAGAGAGAGAGAGAGAGAGAGAGAGAGAGAGAGAGGGAGAGAGAATTCCTTATTCCTAAAACTGGATGCATTTGCCACATCTGGATCTGTACATCACACATGGAAGTGTGAAAAACATTGTACCTCCTTATTCCAAGTATAGTATATAGACAAAGAGGCTTTAAAGAAGCAGCAACAGTTAAATCAGACTACAAAAAGCTGAGAACATAGTAATTACATAGTCTTTGAAGTTGGCTGCCTCAAAATTAGAAACAATCCCATAATGGCTCTCTTTCACTAAGAGGGGAGGGTAGAGCTGACCACCTGTAGTTACTCAATTCACAAGGCTTGTCTCCACTTCAGTTTGGCTATTGAAACCAGGAAGTTTGATGTAGAATCGCTGTTCCCCATCTGCAATAGAAGTTATGAAAAATCTGGTCCTGCTGGTAGCAAAGGAAGCATCAGAGGCTACAAAAGTCCGCTCCATGAATGAAGAATGCCTGGAGAGCAAAGGGACAGAGAGGTTCCTTATTAAACTGCCTTATTTCTTGAACTAGGTAATGCTGCTCACATTTAGGGTGAGTCTTCAAACATAAAAGACAATCAGAACACTTCTTTAGGCAAGGCATAATACTCAGGTGATTCTAATTTGTAGCGAGTTGACATTAAAATCAATTTTCTTCCACACTTTGGAGTATTTGATATGGCCTATCCAATTGTACAAGCCAACCAAATTTTCTCTACACACTGGAGATTCTAAAGAGTGCTCAGCAAGGCTCACATTAATTTGCCAAGTTGGGTTACATGTATATACTGGCAAATTCAAATTAAAAATAAAAAATTTTCACTGAATTTTCTGGCTATTTGGATGTGAGTAAACTTGTGCTTCATTCCAGAAGTATGAAGAATTATTTTTGCATGTGAGAGTCTCACTTTTCCTCCCTATAGTTGGAACAACCTCCACATCAGAATTAAAAAGAACAGAAGAAATATTTCTTGTGACAGAAAAATATCCATTTAGAATTTTGTAAAAGATCATAAAACTGGCTTTATTACTACTCAGATGTTACACCTGTTATAAACATTCTTTTTTTAACAAGACAAAATATGATTTTATTTTTAACAATTGTTTTTGTTTTTAATTTTCTGCACTTATACTCACACAGCTGTTAACTCAAGGAATTTTCAAATACTTGTATACATCTTGATAACCATCAGTGAGCACCTTCAGTGGTTTCCACAGTTTGAGAATTTACCATGTAAAACATTGTATAAGAAATCTAGTAAAGTGAATAAAAGTTAAATGAGGAACATGACAGGGAGGGTTCATAAAAATGAACATTCCTTCCAAATAAAAACAAACAAACAAAAATTTAAAAAACTGAGGTTACTTCATAAGGTTGCACAAAAGATTCACATTTTCCCTAAATCTTATGATTTTAAATTTCAGTTATTAAAGTGGAGATTCTCCATACCCATATAGGTTCCTAATCCAATAGAGTTTAATACTATTTCTGTTTTGGAAGGTGATTTCTGTGACTTAGGGATAATCATACCAGAGCCTGATTTAATTAAAATCTGCTGAAATGTGTGACTGGCACTCAAATCACAATCTGTGGCAATGGGGCTATAGATATGAGTTGTTTTCATCCACTTTTGCTAGTTTTTTGAAATTAGTTTTTTTTTTTAACTTAGATATGGGTAGGGACCCAGATATAGTCAATGGACTGGACATTCTTCACAGTTGAGTGGAGAGTAGGGACTGACTTTCACATGAACTCTGGTGCCCCATATTTGACCACATCCCCTGGATGGGGAGGCCTGGTGGCACTCAGAGGAAGGATAGCAGGTTACCAAGAAGAGACTTGATACCCTATGAGCATATAAAGGGGAAAGTTGTCCCCCTCAGGAACAGTCATAAGGGAGAAGAGTAAGGGGAAAATGGGAGGGAGGGAAGAATGGGAGGATACAAAGGATGGGATAACAATTCAGATGAATATGAATAAATTAATAAAATGTATTTTTAGTGGTTACTTTATTAGGAAATTTCTCTGGGGGCAGAATCACTGGCTGCAACACCTATGATGAACATAGAGAGAAAGAATTCAGAAATTTCTATAGTTCAGCCCATCTTGAAGACAATAGTCTGGACCACCAGTTCTCAACATCTTGGTTGTAACCCTTTTGAGGAGAGTGACCAAATGACCATTTCAGGTGCGGTTGCTTAAAGTTTTCTAATAAAATCCCGATATTGACCTTAAGATTCATAAAAGTAGCAAAATTAAAGTTATACAATACCAAAACCAACATCAGGTTTGAGGATCACCATAACATCAGGAGCTATAGTAAAGGGTTAGTGCTTTAGGACTGTTGAGAACCATTGGATAAGTGATTTTAAAATGGGACACATTTTAAGTGCTCTAAGGTGATTTGAAAAAAGGGTAAAGTTTCTGTGTTATAAGAAGGTAAGAGACATGGCATAGTGAAAGCTTTTGAAGATAATGTACCTATCTTGCCTAAACTTTGATTATACCAATTTAATTTCATCATTCTGAGACTTAATTCTATTAGTGTGTGTGTGTTTGTATGTTAAACATGTGTATACAGATATATATCTATGCAGGCATTAAAGCCAAGTAATGCCAGGGGAGGACATCAGGTATGTTTTTCTATTAATGCCTTATTCTTTGACGTACTGTCTCTCCCTGAACCTGGAATTGGCTATTTCAGCAAGCCTGGCATCCAGATCTTCAAGAAATCTTTCTATCTCTGATTCTGACACCATTATGCTTAATGCATATGTAAGACTAGATTATTCAGGTGTGGTGGGATCTGAACATGAGTCCTGATGATTGTGGAACCAGATATCTTATCCACTCATTCATCTCTGCATTCCAATTAATCCTCTCATCTTTATACTTGCAAAAATGCATCTACCACAAAGGAAAGAAGTGTGTTAAAGGGAGTTTCCTGGATAGACTATGTTCACTCTTCAGTATGAGTCCTTATGATTATTGTAGTCATGGAGGACATTTACTATGGACATAATTACTTACTGCTATCTAGGAATCTTTGAAAGAAAAACAATTGAAAAAATCAAAATTTAGGAAGATATTTCATTTGGCAAGTCACTTGCTATAGAATCATGAAGATCTGAATTGAATCTTCAGAGTACATGGAAAACAAAGCCAGGGTTAGCTATGTACACTTATCTCAGCAAGTGGCAGTGATAAAATGATAAATAAACAGCACATCATTCCAAGAGTATCAAGGGAGAGTATAAATGATAACTATAAAATGTGTATAAAGCACACCATATACATATATGTATTAATGTTCAATAAATACCAAACAATGAAAAACTGAATTAAGAGTGTGGAAATCTTGAGCTATATATTAGAAGGGGAGAGAGAAAAAAATCTTATATTTTGAATAATTGTTCTCATTGAGATACCATGTCAGGTACTTTAGAGATACTCATGTTTTTATTGCTCAGTATCAATCACACTGGGATCCACCATTCTCAGATACAGAAAATACCTGCTTCATCACAGGTCAGTGGATTAGAGAGTCAAGGTTAACATTGGTCAAGCTCTATGATCTTCATCCCATCCCCAGCTGACTTAATTAGGTAGAGACATTTTCTAGAATAAAATATATTTCATGAGGGATCTAAGAAATGTATCATAGATCTAATCTGAGTTGCCATTCCTGGAATGATCTTCTGAGCTTAGAGATGAGATGTAAGGAGAAGTAGATAATGTATGGAAAGCCACAGGTCCAGAGATATATCATTGAGCCAATGTGTTCTAAACCAACATCAAATCAGAACTTAATTCATATGATTTTAATGGGGTTCTATTCAGTGAATTTTTTAAAATTTTCTGTAGCATAAGATCAAACTCAGCACATCATTCTATGCTCTACTGTCTTTCAATATCCATATGATTCATAAAAAAATATTTTTATTGACATAGTCAAGATTCCCAATTTATTGCCATAAATACAATTTCTTTAGATTGTGTTATTAGGTAGATAAATAATTCTTTAGATTCAAAAATATTAATGACAAAAGTTACTTGAAATAATATTTATAATAAAATACAATAATTTTTAGGTGAAGATATCTTTGGAAAACATAATGTAAAGTGCAAAATTACTCAAAAATTGTTTTAAGTGACAACTGGAGTACTATAAGATACATTTGGTAATGACTATGAGACAATTAAGGAATTGATGACTCTGAAGTAGGCATTTTGATAAAGCCTATTTTGCCCGAGCATTCTAAATTCTAAAAATAAATTATATTTTTATATAATAAGAAGGCAATATTTTAAATTTGCTTTTCATTTTGTACCTATTATGATTTAAAATTAAACTCCTATGAATGAAACTCTCATTAAAAACATCTAACATAGTTGAAAGAAGCTGCCTTCTACTTTATCCACTCACACTTTGAAAATAAAACCTCAAGTGTTTTTAATGTTGGAGCTATGATGGAACTTGCAAATATTTACTCTTTTATTTATATGTAACTTGATATTTCTATAAGACTGTGTAAATAGGACAGCTTCTGTTGATGGAAAGAATAAAAGAAGAGTGTGATTATTTAAGCATAATGATTCTGTGTGATGTCAAGTTAGTGTCAAAGAGAAGAAACAAGAAATTAAAACCTACTGTCATGACTTGTCAAATTCTAATTTAAACAGATATTATTAAAGTTTCTAGTTCCACAAAGGATAAAATAAAGTTTGTTACAGTACTTAACTAAAAGTCATACTTAGAAGATGTGTATATTCTTAGAGAAGATGCAAGAGGAAACCTATAGCTTTATGAAGAAACTGTTCTACTCAAATAACTTACAATATTTATCAAAAATATTTCTACTAAAAATAGAACTATCATTGAATCTCCATCTATATATTCATTTTTTGCTGATAGTGGGTAGAAAGAAATATCAATAACAAGCTCCAAATGACAAAATCCAACTCTTAGAATCTGTATTATATATTTCATAGTAAATGTGTTGAAGTGGAAAGTGAATTGTTAATGCTTACTAAAATGAAGCTTGGTTTGGATTTTTTTTGTCGTTTAAGACAAAGACAAGACCAAATAAATAAAAATAACCATAAAATTTGAAAGTAGAGAACACTGAAAGTGAGAAAAAGAGGAAACCATAAGTATCATATGGCTGACATCCTTAGGCAAAAATGGATTGGCTAATAAAAATAAAGAAAATTGTCCATAATACTCAGGTAGAAGGTAGTGAATAGCAATTCAAAAGTTTCAAGAAATAATGCTTGACCTAGAGTTTCATGCTAGAATACATTCACGATAACATACTGAGATGAAGTCTAAATTCAGAATAAAGAAAGGAGTACAAATTTATCTTGATTTTAGGCACAAAATTTGTGGAACTTTTTATACTACCAATAAAATAAGAGTATTGTATTTTTCTGCTTCTCTAAGAAAAAAAACAAAAAATATGAAGGTGTCCCAAAAATCATGCAGTAAGGGCAGGACAGTTGGCTCAGTAAAGGTAACAAACAAACAAACAAACCCCGAAACCAAACTGCTAAGCATGAACTCCAGAGTTCTATCCTGGTACCCAGGAAAAAAATGGGACATGAGAGTATGGACTTATAATCCCTACAATTAAAAGAGAGAGAAAGGCAGTGGTCTGGACCTCATTCACTTTTGAGACAACTTTGACTCTTTGGCCAGTTCCAAGAAATGTGAGAGACCTCACCTCAAAATAAAAGTAGTAAACAGTGCCTGAGGAATGAAACACAACATTGTTTTTGGCCTCTACATATGTGTCATGTAGTGATATACACATAAACAGATCAAGGCATAAGCATGGTCCTTTGCACACCTGACCCTTAACATACTCTTAGGCATGCACAAAGGTTGAAGAGAAATATTGATAAGAAATGAGATGGAAAATTTTGAGAATCCTGGCAGAAAATTCTTCACTGATGAGAATAGAGTGACCAGAAGTGTTGAAAACAGGGACTCTAGTTGGTGAGGGCTAGAAAGGAATGGAGGCTTTAAAAATCATTTTCTAAAAAAGATGTTTCCTCAGAGAATTTCACACAGAGACTAATGGCCAAAAGAGGTACAGTAAGAGCACTTTTGATGAAGACTTAGAGATAATGAAGATGTTACAGAAAATTAGGGGAAAGATTACCCAAGCTATAGAAAGCTTAGGAGGAATATATGAATCAAAAAATTATAATGATAAAATTGGACATTGTACATGATGCTTTCAGCAGCATATAGGAAAATGTGAAAAGAAAGAAATTCACTGAAGAAAGAAGTGTTAAGATAAATGTAGTCTGTTTTTGATGGCTTGAAAAATGATGGTATTCATATTCCAGATTAATTAAAAATAGTAGATTCACATTCAGGAAGTAGGCTTCACAGAAAATTACAAAGATATGTATATTTAAGTTCATTGATCTCAATTTCTGAAAAATCTTGTTCTGTTAAACTTCTGTATACCCTGTGAGCATATAAAGGGGGAGGAGGTCCCCCTCAGTCACAGTCATAGGGGATAGGAGTAAAGGAAAAATGGGAGGGAGGGAGGATTGGGAGGATAAAAGGGATGGGATAACAATTGAGATATAATATGAATAAATTAATAAAATATATTTTAAAAATAAAAATAAATAAAAATGGAAAGAACAACAAAAAAGAAAATGAATTAATGAGATATATATGGAAAAGGATATTTTCAAATGTTGTATCTACAAAGGTATGACATAGATAACAAAGTTTCCTAAAATTCAATTAATGAAGACAGAAAGATCAACAATGTAATCATATTATGAGCAAACAGCACAAACAATTTTTCCTACAAAGGATATAGAGATAGCAATGAAGCACATGATAAGTAGAACATTGATCACTAAATAATAGAAGATTAAAAAAAAAAACCCAGTGAACTACTACTATACACATCATATCAAAAGATAAAGTTAACAAAACAGTGCTGTCATGGTTTGAATAAGAATGACCCACATGGGCTCATGTCATTGAATGATTTGTACCCAGTTGGTAGAACTGTTTAGGAAGGATTAGGTGATGTGGTTTTATTTGAGGAAGATTTCACTAGGAACAATCTTAAAGTTTCAAAAGGCTTTTCGGTTTGCCAGGATTCTTTCTATCATATTCTTGTAGATCAAGTCATGACCACTATCCTGTGTCTGTAGCCACCTACTACCATGTCTTCACTATATCATGAAACCTCTAACCCTCTGGAGCTTAAAACCTAATAAAACTAGTTTTTAATATATGTTTACAATGGTCACGGTTGAAGTAACAAAGCAACAGAAATGTATCAAAGACAGGACATAGAATATTGCTGTAAAATATCTGAACATGTACCTTTTTTAAATTAATGTGGAAAATTGGGAACTTTGGACTAGAAAACAGCACAAGTAGAGCTTACTGGACCGTCATGGTCGTACCTTGAAAGACACAAGTGCATAGAGAAATGTAGAGTGTGGAGGCCTATCTAAAGAGGTTTAAAAGTAAGTTTTATTTTCCAGATGTGATTGTCATCATTGAGGATTACTGACTCAGCTAAACTAGGCCTACTCCTGAAAGGTTCCAGCCTCTGTATAATGTAGAATGTTTTCAGCTTCTGATACTTACTGGTGAAAAAGATCATAATCTCTAACTCTTTGTGAACTCTGGCTCACTGGTTCAACTCCTTTCTTCTAGCTCAAACTGCTTTCCAAGGTGATTAATTCAAACTGGCTAATCTCACCTTCTGAATGATTTGTTCTGCTTGTACTCAAACTAATTCTAGTAATCCGTCCTAATATTCAGCTGAGAAACACTTAAAGAAATGCTCAACCTCCTTAGACATCAGGGAAATGCAAATCAAAACAACTCTGAGAGTCCATCTTACTCCCATCAGAATGGCTAAGATCAAAAATTGAAGCAACACCACATGCTGGCGAGGATGTGGGGAGAGAGGAACACTCCTTCATTGCTGGTGGGAATGCAAACTAGTACAGCCACTTTGGAAATCTATCTGGTGCTATCTCAGAAAAATGGGAATAGGGCTTCCTCAAGACCCAGCTATCCCACTCCTTGGAATATACCCAGAAGATGATCCAGCACACAACAAGAAAATTTGCTCAACCATGTTCATAGCAGCCTTATTCATAATAGCCAGATTATGGAAACAGTCTGATGTCTCTTATATCACAGTCCTTGAATCTTAGATTCAGGCATGTGTCAGTTAGGATTAAACTCTAAAACTGAATTTTAATTGGCTCTCTCTCTCTCTCTTTTTTTTTTTTTTTTTTTTTTTTTTTTGTACTGGTTCCCATCTGGTGCAAAAACAAGAATATATACATATACATACATATTTATATTTATCTGTGGGTGTGCAATAAAACATTTAGATTGTACTTAGGGATTATGGCTGTTCAACAAACTTTTGTTGTAAGTCTAGAAAAGAGAATTAAGACAATTAATATTAAAGCTACTATTGAAATGTATGTTGTCTGACAATGGAATTAGTTAAAAAATCTTCAATTTAGCCCCAGGCCAAATTTTCAGACAGGGCTAAAAAGCAGTGACATTCTTTGTCAAAAGATCACAAGAACAGTCACAGTGCCACATAAAAATAACTTCTGAAACCTGCTATGCCAGGGTCCCCTGGTTCAAATCACCCTCATCACCACTATTTTCCATGTTCCTACTAGATTGGCTTATTAATCCCCATGTGAAGCACTACTTTTCTTTTGTTATTTTTTTTACAAATTACAATATTTATTGGAAAGAGTTATTTCAACATGATTTTATGATGATACATGTCTTGATGAATTATGCTTTACATTTTTTGGATCAACCCAACAGTATTTTTTTTCTTTTTCTTTTTTTAATTAATTAATTCATATTATATCTCAATAGTTATCCCATCCCTTGTATCCTCCCATTCCTCCCTCTTTCTTGCTTTCCCCCTACTCCTCTCCTGCTTTTCTAATCCACAATCCTAAACTCCATACTCCTCCAAACAAAAGCATGGATAGGCATATCAAAGCAATACTCCACTCTTAATAAGAAGTTCTGTATTAGGTAGGGTTCCAGTAGACCATTGCTAGTCAGAGGTATCCAGGTAATTCTTTCTGGTAAACCAGTTTCCCTGCACCTCTTGGCTTGCGGCAGGCTACAAAAGAACGTTTGGGAAAAAGGTATCACCAACCATGTTCCCTTCAGGTAAGACACTTCAGAGCTGCCTCTCATTTAACAAGAGGCCTGGTTACAGAGACAGACTCTCCAGGTATTTACTATAAACAAAAGGCAAATCTTGGGTCCGCTCTTCACTTTTTACAAGTCAGTCTTATAACCTGGTATCCTGATGTGTGGAGCTTGCACTCTCTGGTTCTCTCTCTCTCTCTCTCCCCCTTCTCCTCCTCCTCCTCTCTCTCTCTCCTCCTCGCTCTCTCTCTCTCTCTCTCTCTCTCTCTCTCTCTCTCTCTCGCTTTGTGTGTGTGTGTGTGTGTAAAGATTCTTTCTTCAAGCTCATGAATTCTTTTTCAAAGTTAGGATTGTTTTTATTAAAATTCTAGGATATTCTCATTGGCAAGCACTTATATACGATTCATGGTCCTAATGGGGGAAATTCTGCCTTATCCAGCCTCTGGTTTGTATTTTTTCAATGAGATCTTAGCATGTGTTCTTCTACTTCCTTATTAAATGTTTTATTATAATTTATCCACATTACATCCCAACTGTTATCCCCTCATGCTTGTCTTCCTGTTCTCACCCTTCCTCCCTCCCTCTCCTGCCCTATTCTCCTCCCCAAGACCTCTACCACCAGCTAAGCACAACCTATCAGGTCTCATTCTGATAGCCTGTATCCCCTTGCTCTGTATGCCCACAGGGCTTCCCTGCCAAGGGGAAGTGATCAAATTGTAGGCATTAGAGTTTATGTTAGAGGCAGTCCTGCTCCCTCCACCCCGCACCTTAAAGAGTGAGCTGTCCACTCGCTATATCAGAACAAGGGATTCATGTGTTGCCCTCAGTTGTTGCTTCACATTGTGTAGATCACTATCTGACCAGACTTGATGGGCTCCCTGTGTTGTCTCTGAACATTTTGTGTCTTTCCATCACTACACTCTTCCATACTCTTCTGAGAGCTCAGCCTGGGGTATGGCTGTGAGTTCTGGCATCTGTCCAGATCCACTGCTTGATGGAATCTCTCAGAGTGCATCTATGTTGTGTTATTATCCCCTTATAAGTAAGTATATGCCATGTATGTTTTTCTTGGTCTGGGTCATCTCACTCTGAATGATCATCACTAGTTTCATCCATTTACCTTCAAATTTCAAGATTTCCTTGTATTTAATTGCTAGGTAGTATTCCATTGTGTAAACGCATCAGATTCTTTATCCATTCTTCTGTTGAGGGACATCTAGGTTTTTCCAGATACTGGCTATTACTAATAAAGCTGATATGAACATAGCTGAGAAAATGTCCTTGTATGCTGAAGCAATATTTGGGTAAATGCTCAGAAGTGGTATAGCTAGGGCTTCATGTAGCACTATTCCAAATCTTCTGGGAAAGCTGATTTCCAAAGTGCTTGCACATGTTTGCACTCCCACTAGCAAACAAAAGTTCCTTCTTCTCCACATAGAGTTGGTGAAAAAAAAAATTTCCCACTAGATAGGGTTTTGTTTTGGTCTGTTAACTGTGTCCTCTGCCTTACAATAGCTTTTCAGTTTTGTGAGGTCTCATTTATTAATCGTTTACTTTAGAGCTTGAGCTATGAGTGTTTTATTCAGGAAGTTATTTTCTGTTCCAACGAGTTCAAGTCTCTTCCCCACTTTTTCTTCAAAAATTTTATTGGGTCTGCTTTTATGTTGAGGTATTTTATCTGCTTGGATTTGAATTTTATGCATGGTGATAAATATGGATTGATCTGGAGTTTTCTACATATAGACATCCAGTTAAACAACCTCCAATTGTTGCAAATGTTATCTTTTTTTCCATTCTATAAATTTGGCTTCTTTGTCAAAAATCAATTGTCCATACATGTGTGGGCTTATTTCTGGGTCTTTCACTTGATTCCAACATCCACCCTATTTATAATGCCAGTATTATAGCATTTTTATTTCTGTTGATGTATAGTACAGTTTGAGATCTGGGATAGACATTCTTGTGGAAGATATTTTATTGTAGAGAATTATTTGAGCTGTTCTTCTTCTTTGTTTGTTTTACTTTTTCCTATGAAGTTGAGAATTGATCTTTCTGCTCTGTACAGAATTGTATCGGCATGTTGATACATATTGCATTGAATCTGTAGACTGCTTTTGTTAGATGACCATTTTAACTATATTTAGCCTCCCAGTCCTTTAACTTGGGAGATCTGTCCATCTTCTGATATCATCTACAATTTCTTTCTTGAGGGACTTCAACTTGTTTTCATCTGAGTCTTTCACTTATTTGGTTAAAGTTACACTGAAATATTTTATATTATTTTTGGCTATTGTGAAATATTTTTTCTAATTTCTTTCTCATTCTGTTTGTTATTTGTATACAGGAGAATTACTGATTTTTTACAAATTAATCTTGTATCTGACCACTTTTCTAATGTGTTTATCAGCTGCCAGAGTTCTCTTGTGAATTATTGGGGAACACCTATGTATAAAATTATATAATCTAATAAAATCTAAAAAAAATCATATAATCTAACCAGCAATATTTTGATTTCCTCTTTTTTATGTGAATCACCGTGATCTCCTTTTATTGTCTCATTGCTCTTGGTAGAAATTTAAGAAGTATATTGAAGAAATATGGATTCAGTGGGCAGCCTTTTCTAGTTTCTGAATTTATAGGAATTGCTTTGAGTTTATGTCCATTTAGTTTGATGTTGGCTATAGGCTTGCTGTATATAGCCTTTATTATTTTTAAGTATCTGCCTTGTATCCCTTTGTCTTCAAGACTTCAATCATGAATGGATGCTCAATTTTGTCAAATGTTTTTTCTGCATGTTAGGAAGTAATTTTTTCCAGTTTATTTATTTGATGGATTAAATTGATGTATTTCTGCATATTGAACTATACATACATGCCTGGGATGAAACCAATTTGGTCATAGTTACGATATCTTTGATGTGTTCTTGGATTTAGTTTGTTAGTATTTTATTGAGTATTTTTGCATCAATGTGGTTGTGGTTTTTGTTTATTTTTTTTGGTTTTGGTTTTTGTTTGGTTTTTCAAAACAGGGTCTCTCTGTGTAGCCTTGGTTGTCCTGTACTCTCTTTGTCAACAAGGTTGGTCTCGACCTCACAGCGATCAGCCTGCCTCTGCATTCCAAGTACTGGGATTAAAGGTGTGCACCACCATGCCAAGCTGCATCAGTGTTAATAAGAGAAATTGTTCTGAAATTCTTATTCTTTGTTGGATCATTGTGATGTTTAGATATCAAGCTGATTGTTTCCTCATAGAATGAGTTTGGTAATTTTCCTTCCATTTCTATTTTGTGGACTAGTTTGAAGAGTATTTTTATTAGCTATTATGTGAGTGACTGGCAGAATTCTGTGCTAAAACCATCTTATCCCAGGATTTTTTGTTTTCTGGGTTTTTTTTTTGTTTGTTTGTTTCTGTTTGTTTGTTCTGTTTTTTTTTTATTGTTTCATTTTGTTTTGTTTTTGTTGTGAAACTTTTGATGGCTGATTCTATTTTTGCAAGAGAAATAAGACTATTTAATTTATTTATATGCTGTTAATTCAACTTCGGCAAGTGGAAGCTTTCAAGAAAGTTGTCGATTTCATTTAGATTTTCAAATTTTGTGGTATATGGGCTTTTCAATTAAACCTAATGATTTTTTGGATTTGTTCAGTTTCGGTTGTTGTGACCCAATTTTTATTTTTGGTTTTGTTGATTTGGATAGTTTCTCTCTATCTTTTATTTAGTTTGGCTAATGGTTTGACAACTTCTTTGTTTACTCAAAGAAGAAGATTTTACTTTAATTTATTTTTTGAATTGCTCTATCTGTTTCTGTTTTATTGATATAAATCCTGAGTTTGATTATCTCCAGTTGTCTACTCCTCTTAGATGTTTCTGCTTTTTTGTTTTTCCTAGGGTTTCCAGACATGCCATTTAGTTGCCTATATGAGATGTTTCAAGTCCTAACCCCTCCTCTCTCTCTGGGGGAGGTTTCAAGACAGGCTTTCTCTGGATAACATTCCTCCTGTCCTGGACACACTTTGTAGACCAGGCTGGCTTCAAACTCACAGAGATCTGCCTCACTCTGCCTCCCAAGTGCTAGGGTTAAAGTCATGCATCACCACACCTTGCTTCCAATCTCTTTATGAATGCATTACTGCTATGAAATTTCATCATAGCTCTTCCATCAATGTGTCCTAATGTTTGGTTATATTGTACCTTAATTTTAATTAGATTTTAGGAAATAACTAATTTATTTACTTCTTCCCTGACCTAATTGTGACCAAGCAGGCAGTTGCTCAGTTTCCATGTGTGTGTAGGCTTTTTGTTATTACTGTTGTTGTTGAGGTCTACCTGTAGCCATGATGATCCAATAGGTACTAATTCAATCTTCTTGAATCTGATGTGGCTTGTTTTGTTACCTACTGGATAGTCATTTTTTATTATGTTCTTTGTTGGATAGAGAAAAAAGTGTTTCTCAGCTCAGCAGTCCTCCCTACCTGTAGCTCTTACAATATTTCTTTCCTGACTTCTTAAATAATCTCTGCACTATGTGGTTGAGTGGTATTATGGTATAGATGTCTATTTTAGGACAAAGAACCCCATATTTACTTAGGCACATATTCTCTTTATTGTGTCAAATTAAATGCTGTCCACTATAACAAAGGAACTTCTCTGATGAGGATTTGGAGCTTTACTCATCTACTGATAGATGAATAGACATTTAGACATCTCATATAAAAGAAAAGAAAATGGTATATTGTATATGGATTACAATGGAGAGGGTTCTTTTCAGTGATGGGCTTTCTTTCTGTTATTCATGTAAACAGTCTCAGGAGACTCAGCAATTCTAAAACCATCAACCTCAAGAGAGAATGATTTCTACCTATTCATAATATTAAACAATGAAACAAGAGCGCATTCAGTCATGAACCAATAAATTATTGGTTTCTTTTTCTTGAAAGAAAGACACAATTATGATTGGGTTTTAAGTTCAATTTGAATTTGGATAAATTCTAGAGTATTTGAAACTTAACCTTAAAAAGGAATGTTTTTTCTTCATAAAATAAAACCAAACCAAAAAAAACAAAAAAACAAAAAAACAAAACAAAACAAAAACAAACAAACAAAAAAAAAAACAAAACAAAACCCAGAAACATATGTAGATCTATCATACTTGGGGTAGGCTAGGTTGATAAAATGGTGTAGCTCAAAAATATCTCCAAGTTATACAGACAATTTTAAAGCACACATAGGCCCTTACCTACTGAGTAAATATTTACATAATCCAGATTAAAATATTGACACTTTTTCTGGTAATTTTAATTTTTATTTTACATGTTAATCTAATTATCTATGTACTGTAATTCCTGAAATAAAAGCTTTACCTATGTTGGGGATTGCATGAGGCTGATTAACTGATTAGAACATATTTATTGTGGACAATGCAGTGCTTTTGGTTCCAGAACTAAAAATATTTTTTGCTCTCTTAATCTACTTAATAGACACCCATTACTTATCTCTATGTCTTACCTAACATCTATTTTCTACTATATGTTTAGAATTTAAATTTTTGAATTTTGAAAAACACTACCTTTCATTAAAGTGAAAGCAAAGAATGGCATTTATTAATGTCAAATCCTAGAGCAGAGTTTTCCCCACTTTTTTGTAACCCACCTAACTGACAGATACATCAATATATATATTTTTAAAAATCTTTGATGTATGTAGTTTTGTGTTTATGGTGTGTGTGTGTGTATGTATATATGTATGTATGTATGTATGTATGTATGTATGTGCAAGATGAATGTTCAAATACATGAGGTGTTCAGCTTCATTTTTTATCTTGTTTGAGGAGGCTTGTTATTTGCTTACAGGTATGGAGCATACAACAGACTAGGTGAACAACAAGATTCCATGGATTCTCCTGTCCCCATTTCTACTCTCCCTATAAAAACACTGGGATTAGAGATACATTCAACTGTTCCCTGCATTACACAGATTATTAGGATTCAACTTACAGTTCTCATGCTGGCATGATGTCCATTTTACACATGGAGTCACCTTGTGAGTCATTATTTTGTTTATTAACTACAAAATTTATGCAAATATTTACACAAGAAACAATTTAACCTATACAAGTTAAATTTTCATTCTTACATCACAGTAACACAAATAAAAACATACATACTATTTTATTACTTCTCTATTAACTTTGTTTTGGATTGGCATAGTGTTTTCTATGGTTCATTCTCTCTGTTGTATTTCATATTCCATCTTATTTTTTGGTATTTTTTTGAATCAGTAGGTATTATTCTCACATTTAATCTATTCATTCAGTAGCATAAAAACACTTTATTACCTTTTTAGATTTTTTTATGTGTATCAGTAATCATGGAGATCACTGGGGAGAATGGATGTCATAGTACTCCAGTGGCACTGGAAGTGGTTCTCCATTTCTACCCTGAGGGTCCTAACATACAAACTCAGTCAACAGTCTTCATGGCAAGCACTTTAACCCACTGAAACATCTCAACAGCCAGTATTATATTTTTTATAACCATAGCATAATATAATTGCTTTTCTATATCATTGAACATAAGTACTATTTCAGGAATTTATTCACATTTTATATAACATTTAAAAAACAAGAAAAATGGAAACCCTGTTAATCAGTTATCTCTGTTTGATACTTATGCAGTAAAAATATATTTAATTTTTTTATAATTAGTTCCAAAATGACCTCTGATAAAGAAGTAACACCTATTCAAAATCCGATTTAAAACAAATAAAGATAAAAGCAGTTTGTCCAATTTCAGTAGCTGGTTATGAAACTTCTACATGTACTTGATGAAGAACTCTTAGACAATAAGCAAGTTGTGGTAAATTCAGTTGACCAATGTACATTATTTGAAATAACTTAGAAATAAAAAGAAACAATGCCCATATAAATATGAAATTGCACTGACTTTTTCAGCAAAAGACAGTTAAAGTTACACACAATCCTATTTAACACAGTAAAACTCAATGCCATTTTTATAGGCTTTTCCTACTGTGTGATGATCTGGTGGTCACAAGGAAGATACTGCCAAATTGCTTGGATGAAATCTGATATTAAACTAATTTCTTCAAAATGACAGATGTAAATAACAGAATGTTTACTTTATCCCAGAATTCTTCTATGATGAATTATGATTGATTCCTTTCAACTTTGGGTCTTTTATAATTACAAACTTTAGTTTAGTACTCAATGTTTAGCAGAGTAAAAGACTCGGAAATAACTCATGAAACTCTGGCAAAAAAAAAAAAAACTGTTTCACACAGCAGAGAGGGGAAATCAGGTTTAACAAATCTACAGTTTTACATCTGCCTATTTATATACATGTGTGTGGTAAAGAATGTTCAGTTTTTTTATTAGTTTTTATTAATCAATTCTTTGTGACACATGGGCTAGAACAGTATCACAGAAGTTGAGGAAACACAAGATTTTTTTTTCAAAGGACCTGAGCTCATTTCCTAACACCCATATCAGAGGACTCACAACTCCTGGTAAGTTGATTGCAAGGGGGAGCAGATGCCCACTTCTGGACTTTGTAGGCAGCAGTGCTTATGCACATATAACCCCTCCCTCTCCCTCTCCTCTCCATCTCATTCTCCCCACCCCCCACATTAAAAAATTCAATTAAAGAAATCTTAGTGGCATTAAAGAAAGAGGAATATTTTCAGGTGAAATTATTACTCACTATCACTTATCATAACAAGTTTCTTTCATAAGGTACTTTTAGTGTTTAATTAACTTGCTTTAAGGATAAAATTGAGTTAGTTAATAAGAGGAAGGACAGCAAGTAGCCAAGAAGAGACTTGATACCCTATGAGCATATACAGGGGGACGTAATCCCCCTCAGGAACAGTCATAGGGGAAGGGAATAATGGGAAAATGGGGGGGTGGGGGAGGAATGGGAGGATACAAGGGATGGGATAAACATTGAGATGTAACAAGAATAAATTAATAATAATAAAAAAAAGATTAAAAAAAAGTTCATAATAATAATGTTTTCTCAACTACAGAGAAGGCTGGCTTCCTTAGTGTTCCCAGATTACAATCAATGTTTAATCTTCCATAATTCATTGCATAGGAATGGCAAATTATGTAACTCACTAACCACTAGAAGTTTTTTTCTGTACTTAATAATTTGAGTTACAAAATGCAATAAAACTATATTTTATGTAAAAAAAAATATTCTCTAAATAGGAACTTTGGTAAAAATGCAATCTGACAGATATTAATAAAATAAATTAAAATAAACAGAAATAAGTCAGAATAGAATAAGCCAAACATAAGGAGGCCCAAAAAAGGCACAGAAAAAATATATATGCAGAAATAAACTCCTTCACAATTAAAAAATTTCATAAAATCACAAACCTAGAAGACATAATAGATGCACATAAGCTGATAAGAACAAGTTAAAAATGTGTGGTATGATATTGCAGGACAAAAAACCTCCAAAGATGATATTGAATTTGTTTTCTGGTATCGATCTACTACTAGGCATGTGGTCTATCCTGAAGTCTGTTCCTCCAATGATACTCCCTTGTTGTAAACTATATTTTTAATAGTAGGTTGGTATAAATTTAAGGTAACTTCTTGGTTACGGAGGTGGCATGTGTCTACTTTTTTCAACTTTAATTCACATTTAATATAGACACATGCATGCCCTGTGCATGCTGCCTCAATGTCTGTGTATGTGTATGTGCATCAGCCTGTGGTGTTTAATTGTAAAATTATAAGAATAATATCCTTTATTGAAGAAAACACTTCTAAAAACAATTAAAAATAACCATGATTCTCCCAGTACTATGACAAACAAATGAGTTGATCATAAACTCATTTCTAGAAAATTTGTGTGTTTAGTAGATTCATACTTTTTCCAAGAATGAGTTTATGATAAAATATAAAGTCCTAAGATTAATTTTCATTATATGGCTTGGGAGTCTGAAGCTTAGATCACATATGTGTTTATACATATATTTATAACTTTATATAAAGATGAATAGATACTGTTATAATAAATTGAGTTTAATTTTTTTCAATTTTTATTTATTATTTTTATTTGATATTAACATTGCCATGGAAATTACCCTTTGATTATTACCTACAAGTAATACCATCTTTATCTATCTATCTATCTATCTATCTATCTATCTATCTATCTTTTTCAGCATATTTACATTTTGACATGATTCTCATAGAAATATGTAACTGGAACATGGTCATTTGAATTTACTTTTACCAATGATTATTCTTCCAGTAATTTTGGGGATCCGTTATATTTAGTGTGATTACTTAAACTGAAGAACTTCTTTATGCAATTTTATCTTTAATCTAGTTTTCAAAGAATCTTATCAGCACAGCAGCAAAATTTTAAAAAAAAGTAAGCTAAAAGTTAGCATACTGAAAGAAAGCAGACAGTTGCCAAAAGCTTCAGTTAGAGATAGAAAAAATAAGCAATCAGTAAAAATGAATGTTGCTCTCTGAAAGAAAAAACAAAAAAACAATATACTGAACAAACTTTACAAATCTATTAAAAGAACTAAATTTCAAACTAATCAAATAATACATTAAATATGAGACGTTACAACTGATAGCACTGAAATGAACAAGCAAACAGAAGCCACACGAAAGACCAGAAAACAAAATCTTAGAAATAATGGAAGTAGGTAAATTACTAGAAAAATGTGTTTGCAAGTAAGAAACATACATCAAAATAATATCTGATAAGAATAATTACAAGAAACAGGGAAGAATAAAAAATTTCAACGGAAAATATTGAAAAAACAAATTGCTTCTGATTAGTCAGATTACAGTATCAACACAAAGATTGACAAGGCAAACAACTCAACCAAAATATCAAGGTTACTTTTTTTGGCTATGCTATCTTAGGCCTATTCTGGCACAGATTATGGTGTCAAAAAGTTTGTCATAGTAGAAATTTGCTCAACCTACAAAATCCAGGAAGCAAAGATAAAGAAATCAACCAGGGACACAGTGGCACTCTAAGTACCTGAAATTAGTATCCTATAATACTAAAAAGACAAAAGTACAGGGAAACAAAAATTATTATCAAAAAATGAAGACTTTTAGGCATTTTGGGAAACTGAATTTAGCAGTGTATTAAAAGAAGTATATACTATAAACAAGCTATATCCTTTATTACTACATTGATTACAAAATTAATTCATGTTTGTTTAAATACAAAACTCTTTGTTTTTGAACTGTGTATGAATGAGCCAGTGTCTCGAACTTCAGAGACAGATCTTTTGTCAAATGATTACTTGGGTCAGAAAGATCATGAAAAATTTATGCATTTTTCATAAATACATAAATCATTAATTTTATGTAATCTTTAAGAAAAAACAATTTTTTCTTCTTTGTTTTTTGAGAAAGAGTTTCTCTGTGTAGGCCTGGCTGTCCTGGAAATCACTCTGTAGGACAAGCTGGCCTTGAGTTCACAGATTCACATGCTTCTGCCTCTTGAGTTCTGGTATTAGGGAAAATCCATTTCATAGTATTTTCCTTTTCACCTCTTTAACACTAGGGTTAAATTTTCTGCTGTGAGACAATAGTGTAGCCAAATCATAGAAGTTAAAGATAGTGAGCACAGAGTGTCCACTTAAAGTGGTAACTTTCCCACAGTTTGTTAAATGTACCTAAAAACAATAGAAAAAGGAAAATCACAATGATACACTGTAAATATTTCCAATCCTGATTTTTATCAAGCTAATAAGTATGCTTTAGTCCTAATTTTGTTACAAAAATAGGATCTTTCCAAGCCTTCACAGCTTTGTCTCATCACTCAATAGCTATTTGTAATTATATTCTGTTCCATGCCAGCAACTTTTAATAGCTAAGTACTAGACATCAATAAGCAATGTTTTTATAGTACTTTCCATAATTGAAAAGAATATTTTCATAAGTACCATCTTTGTAAGAGAGCTTTCCGTGGGCCATTTACTCAGTACATTACAATGCCAGGTCTGCAGTCAAATGGTAGTTTACAACAACAATGAGACTTTGGAAATGGTACCAGGTCTGAAATTTAGTAAGAAAATGATAGTGTGGTCTGAGAAAAATAGACTGCTTCTTCTCCCTTGAATAAGACTCTTCTACAGCAAGAAGACTGCTAATGTCATTTTGGGTTATAAGTGTGCCATTGAATCAACCTGGTAAACAAACAAATCTATATAAAACAATCATGTGATCTGTGTGTAAGTGTGTGCATGTGTGCGTAGTTATAGTGTGTTCTATACACATGAATATACAAGAACACATCTCTATCGACAGAGAGGTCTGTATCAGAGAAAGTAATTAGGTTAAGCCTTGTAACAGGTGGGAGAAGTCTTGGTGGGCTTTACTTTTGGTGCACCCCATGAATACCTTGTGATAGACTGAGTGGAGCCATCCTGGGCGTGGAATTCAGGAAGCAGACCTGGGAACCCCACTTGGACTATTGTCTTTCTAATTGATCCTCACCATGAGAAGGAGCCAATCCTTCCCACTTGACTCAGGGAGCTGGGGGAGAGAGAAGAACAAAGGCAGCTGGGCTCGAAAGCACAGGGAGAGCAGCGGACCAGCTGGACCAGCACACACGGGCCAGGGAGACACCTAAGGATCTGTCCCGTGGAACAGCTACCGGAAGGTTCACTCTTTTGTCCCTTTAATCTTTTTCCTTCTTGTATAAGCTAGTTGGGTTGTATAATAAAGTTTTATTGTAAAGAAACAGATCCAACATCTGGTGCACGACGTGGGGCCCGATGGGTTCCACCGTCCCTAAGGGTATGGAGGAAGATTCAGTATTCGAAGGTATAGAAATGTTGTTTCAGGGTATCAGCAAAGTTGCAACAGCTGTTGCAAAACTTTTTCCTGCATTATACTTAGAGGGAATTTTCTGTTTTTTCATTGTCCTTTTATTACAATATTTCATACTTAGAAGGATTAGAAGGAAGGCTAATGACATAGAAAAGCCGGAAGGGTCAGTAAGTTCTATCCTTTTGGAAAAGATTGCATATTTGACTGGACAGATGGAAAGGCTGAGGAAAAAAAATGAAGGGATGGGAAAGCAGAAAGAATTTTTGGTAATTGGTAGTGAGGAAGGACAGAAAATAGAGAGACCGGGAAGCCAGAAAAAATCAGATGAGGCAATAAGCTCTATCCTTTTGGAAAGAATTACTGACTTGACTGAACAAATGGCAAAATGCAGAAAAAACTGGAGGTCTGGAAAAGCAGAAGGCACCTTTGGTTAAAAAGGGTGGAGAAGGTCAGAAACCAGAGGCAAAGGAAGCCAGACCATCCAAAAGGTCTTTGGAAGTAAATGTCCCAGTGGAGGACACCTCCACAGTCACCCAGACACCTTCAGCTGTTCCAGTCACTGTAAGACATGTGCCTGAGCAAAATGGTGCTGAGGGTTATGACGAAATAGCCTGGCGTCCTGTAGACATGATGGATTTAAAACATTTTAAGGAATCCATCGTCAAATATGGTATGCACTCTACCTTCGTTAAACAAATGTTAAACAGCTGGGCCACTCAGAATAGGCTTGTTCCCCAAGATTGGAAAAATTTAGTTTCAGCAGTATTGGAAGCAGCACAACAGTTACAATGGTTATCATGGTGGCGAACAGAGGCTATAAAAATAAACAGGAAAATATGACACAGGGAATAAATATTAATAGAGATCAATTGCTTGGTGAAGGACAATATACTAACATTAGAGAACAAGTTCAAGCTGAAGATAGAGTGATTGAACAATGTCTTAAGGCAGCCTTGAGAGCTTGGGAGTTGATAGAGAAACCTGAGAAAAACCACTATTCCATTTACTAAAGTGTTCCAAGGACCCCTGGGGCCCTTTACAGAATTCTTGCAGAGATTAGGATCTGCTACGGATAAGGTGATGCCAGATTCTGACAACAGACAGGCATTAAAACTTATCATGGCTTATGAGAATGCAAATGCTGACTGTAAGAGGGTGCTTAGACCATTAAAGGAAAGAAGCACTCCACTAGATGACTGGGTAAAGGAGACAGTTAATATCAACTCTCAGGAGTATCAAAATAATATTGTGGAACAAGTTTTAGCCAGAGAGCCCAGATATCATAATACTCGGTGCTTCAATTGTGGTAAAATTGGTCATGTGCAAAGAAACTGTAGAGATAGAAGGTGCAATAACCCACGAGAAAACGTAACTCGTAGGAGAGAACAAGGAGGTTCTGGTTATGACGGTAATGAGGTACCAAGACTCCCAGGATACTGTAGTCACTGTGGGAAAGGGAAACATTGGTCTCAGAATTATCAGTCTAAGAGAGATGTGCAAGGCAATATCTTGCCGACAGGAAATGGCAGGAGGGGGCCATCGGCTCGGGCCCCCATAAACAATGCCTGCCGAATTCCTTTGACCAGTCAGGAAGCGACAAACCAGCAAGAAAACAGTAACTGAGTGTTAGTGATCTAATGCATGCTACTGAAGGCAATGCAGCCTTGGATTTGGCTTCAAATATGTCTCTTACCCTATCTCCCCAGGTTGAATGTTACAAATTAAATACTGGTGTTTTTGGACCTTTGCCTTCAGGCACAGTAGGAATGATTCTGGGAAGAAGTGGGCTGACTTCTCATGGTTTTATTGTGCATCCCGGTATTATAGACGGAGATTCTAAAGAGGAAATAAAAATCATGGCATGTGTGAAAAAGGAGATGAAAATCGATGCCGGGGATAGAATTTCTCAACTCCTACTGTTTCCTTACATGAAAGGCAAAGCAGCTCCAGTGGAAAGGACTGGTGTGTTCAGAAGCACAGGGACCCGTGTGTTTTGGCAAACAGTAATTAATGATCAGAGATCTAAGTTAATTGTACAATTGAATGGTGTTAAGATAGAAGGCTTGGTAGACAGCAGAGCCGATGTCTCCATCCTTTGCCAGAAGTCTTGGAACCAAAATTGCCCACTTAAGAAGGTATATACCGAAATTGTAGGAATTGGTAAGCTATCTCAAATAAGACAAAGTGTACAGTGGCTTGAATGTGTGGGACCAGACGGGCAGATAGGGAGGCTGAAACCCTATGTGGCTAACATTCCCATAAATCTATGGGGAAGAGATGTCTTACAACAACAGGCTACTCAGATTACTATTTCTGCAAATACCGACATAAACAGGATTGAAACTATGGGTGAATTGGCACGCGCTTCTGGGGAAGAGAGTAATGTAAGTGGTCAAGGGCGACCACAAGTTATGCCTATTGTCCAACCTCAGAACACTTCAGGTTTAGAGTGTCAAAATTTATAAGAGGGGCCACTGCTGAAATACCAATCGCCTTGCCCCTGAAATGGATTTCAAACAGACCTGTATGGCAGGAGCAGTGGCGCTTAACAAAAGAAAAGTTACAGCCACTTCACGGTTAAGTTAAAGAGCAGCTGGAGGCTCAACACATCGAAGAATCTTCCAGTCCCTGGAATTCCCCTGTGTTTGTGGTAAGAAAGAAATCAGGTGGATGGAGAATGATAACAGATTTGAGGGCCATAAACAAGGTGATTCAACCCATGGGTTCGCTTCAACCTGGAATTCCTTTGCCTTCCTTGCTAACTAGGTCTTGGCATTTAATTACAATTGATTTAAAAGTTTGTTTTTTCACCATACCTCTATATGAGAAGGACAGGGAAAGGTTTGCTTTCTCAGTACCTACTCTGAACAGTAATTCTCCAATGAAGAGATACCATTGGAAGTTAATTCCACAGGGAATGTTGAATAGCCCAACTTTATGCCAGTATTTTGTACAACAACCTTTAGAAATAATTCATAAGCAGTTTCCTCAATCTATTATATACCATTACATGGATGATATTCTGCTAGCTGATTCTGATCCTAGTGTTGTAGAAAAAATGTTTCAGAAAGCACAAAAAATTCTACCATGCTGGGGATTATAGATTGCTGTGGAAAAAATACAAAGAGGAGATTCAATTACCTATTTAGGCTATAAAATAAGTGAACAAAAAATTCGACCACAAAAGATACAGATCCGTAGAGATCAATTGTAAACTCTTAATGATTTTCAAATATTATTGGGAGATATTAACTGGTTAAGGCCTACAATCGGGTTAGCTACCTATGAGTTAAGTAACTTGTTCCAAACTTAACAAGGGGATTTGGATTTAAAACAGTCCTAGATGTCTGACCACTGAGGCAAAAAAGGATATAATTCTGGTGGAGCAAAAACTTCAAAAGGTATATGTGGATAGACTTGATCCTGAACTTGGTTGCATTCTGGTTATTTTGCCTTCGAAACATTCTCCTACTGGGATTCTTATGCAAAGGGAAGACAGGATCATAGAATGGACATTCCTGGCAAATAAACAGAGCAAAAAATTGAAAACATACATAGAGAAAATTTCTGAATTGATTACAAAGAGAAGAATAAGATTGCTCCAATTGTCAGGGATGGACCCAACGGAAATTGTAGTGCCTCTTACTGATTCTGAGATTATGTCTTTATGGGTAATGAATAAAGATTGGCAAAAAGCTTGTAGTAATTATTTGGGAGACATTAACAATAGATACCCCAAAAGCAAACGTATACAGTTTATAAAAAGAACTAATTGGATCCTTCCACATATTGTAAAGAGGTCTCCAATCTCAGGGGCACCCACCTTTTTCACTGATGCAAATAAAACAGGTATGGCTGGTTATAAGTCTGAGAAAATGACCAAAGTTATTAAAAGCCCATTTACATCAGTTCAAAAATCAGAATTATATGCAATCCTTATGGTATTGTTAGATTTTTCTGAATCTCTTAATATAATTACTGACTCTCAATATGCTGAAAGAGTTTTTTGCATATAGAAACTGCTGAATTTACTCCTGATAACACAGAATTGACTACCTTATTTATAGAACTGCAACAGGTCATCAGAAGCAGAAATTACCCCTTGTATATTACTCATATTCAATCCCATACAGATTTACCAGGCCCATTGGCACAAGGAAATGAAGAGATAGACAAATTATTGATAGGTAATGTATTTGAAGCCTCAAAATTTCATAAAAAACATCATGTCAATGGTAAGGGGTTGAAGAAAATATTCTCTATCACTTGGCAACAAGCCAGAGAAATAATTAATAAGTGTCCTACATGTTCCTTATATAGTCAACTACCATTACCTGCTGGAATTAACCCTAGAGGTAACAAAAGGAACAAAATTTGGCTGATGGATGTATTTCATTTTGCAGAATTTGGGAAAATGAGGTATGTGCATCATACCATTGATACATATTCAGGTTTTCAATGGGCAACTGCCTTAAGTTCTGAAAGGGCTGACTGTGTGATTACTCAATTGTTTGAAATAATGGCATTTATGGGAATACCTGCACAAATTAAGACTGACAATGCTCCTGCTTATGTGTCCCTTAAGATGAAAAACTTCTTTATGTATTATAATATAAAACATGTTACTGGTATACCTCACAACCCCACAGGACAAGCAGTTGTGGAAAGAGATAATCGTACCTTAAAGAAATGCTTATTAAACAAAAGGGAAGGGTAAAGACACCCAGGGACTGATTAAATAATGCTTTGTTGACTCTAAATTTTCTTAATCTGAATGATGAAGGGACATCAGCTGCGGAGAGACATTGGGTGATAGAAAAAACTGAGGAGTTGGGACAACCAATATTCTACAAGGACTTGTCAAGTATGAAATGGAAACCTGAGGTAGTTTTGAGATGGGGTCGTGGGTATGCATATGTTTCCACAGGAAATGAAAAAATATGGCTACCAATTAAACTTATAAAGATTAGAGCTGACCATATAGCAAGTGAGTCTTAAGAGCTACCTGGTCCTTAACAACTTGACATTGTTTCTTACAGCTTGGAGAACTAATGCCCTCTTCTGTTCTGTTGAAAGGACAGGTAGAGCCCTGTATTTGCAAAAAGCAGGACAATGCTGAAGACAAAGCAGGCAGCATCAGTGATTTAAACCCCAAAAGCATGCCTCTGGCACCTTGAGCAAGGTGCCTCAACTGATGTTTTCTTGAAAAATTATACATGTACTAACATCCGTACTAATGATTTCAAAAGTCTGCTTACTTTCAGAGCAAAAAACAGGACAATTATGAAGAACGGACTTCTGCCTCTGGCACTACTACTTCTTCCTAAAATTGCATGCATATTAACAATAAATCGGCTAGCCAAAAGGATCAATCCCAAAAGGACTGGACAAAAACAGCTAGCTTTTCCAGAGCTTGGCCAATATATTATTTTTCTAGGGTACCCGAAAAAGATTTTTCTCTGAAACAGCATAAAGTAATTTTGAGAACACGACGCCCCCATTCCCAGTAGGTGGGATGGGTGTTTTTGGTCGGTTTACCAATGCTCATCTTTGCCTAACAGGGTTAGTTACAATTAATAAAAGTTCATTTGGGGGTTTCTTTCTTCTATCTTTTTTCTCTCTTACTTTCTATCCCTATTAATTTTAAGGGAAAGGGGGGAAGGAAGGGAGGATACATGTTTGTGAAATAAAAGGTAGATTATTGAATCTACTAACTTCAGAAATCTTACATTGGTATTGTAGATTGATGAAAATTTAAGACTTTTGATTGATGGAAATTTAAGACTTCAACTTTTGCTTCATTGATAAAAATTTGAATTGTATATTGTCATTTATTTTTGCCTTATGTATTGTATGTTATATGTTGACAAAATATATATTGTATGTTAGAAACTTAAGTTCATTTTATTCAATGTTTATTTAATGTATTAGTCATGTACCACTAATGTCTTAGGAAAAACTGTTCAGGAAGATCGGGGATAAAAGTTGGTATTTGGTTACGTAGAAATCCTACTAGATACTAACTTACTTTGTCATAGAGCAGGTTTGTTTAATTTCTTATATATGTCCTCAAAGGAATAGATTGATAACTGTAAGAATAGATAGTGTTGATCTCCAAATTCTTCAGAGATCCACAGAATATGGCATTTAAGGATGAGGGCTTTCCTGAAAGAGAGAGACATCCACTCCTGGCTGCATCTCCATTTGCATCATTGAAGATGGGGGCTTCAAGAGATGTGGGTGACAGAATGGTCACTCGACGGAGAAACTGCTCTTATTTCTACTGCTGATGACAGGCTGACTGGCTGCAATGATTAACTTTGATGCTGGAAAGTTGACTGTCCAGCTTTGAAGAGACTAGATGGACCAGACTGTTGGATTTCCTGCTTCAAAAAGCAGTTTGTTGGATGTTTTGGGCCGATAAGGCTGAAGACTGATTGCCCCAATGAAGGAGAGAATCCGGTGACTATCCAGGCGGTCTGCTCTCTCTGTCCTATGCAACTTAGAAGTTGCCTGCCAGCATGTCCTTTATTAGACAGATTTTCCTTCTTGGGTCTCTGATGGGATTGAAGACTAGATATCCACAGTGTTACTAGAAGCTTTAGTTTAAGAATTAAAAACACATTTATAGATGGATAATTGCAATTTTTCATGAAAGAAAAGGACTCTCTTTGGTAGGATAGTGGAAAACTTTCTCTCAGCTTAACATGTATAAAAGGACTTGGTTATGTACTTGATACCTGATGATTATATGTGTGTGTGTGTGTGTGTGTGTGTGTGTGTGTGTGTGTGTGTGTGTAGTTCTTAAATTTTTAAAAGAGAAGGGGGATGTGTGGGAAAGAATAAGCCTTGCACAGGTGGGAGCAGTCTTGGTGGGCTTTATCCTTGGGGCACCCCATGAATACCTTGTGACAGACTGAGTGGAGCCATCCTGGGCCTGGAATTCAGGAAGCAGACCTGGGAACCCCACCTGGACTATTGTCTTTCTAATTGACCCTCACCATGAGAAGGAGCCAATCCTTCCCACTTGACTCAGGGAGTTGGGGGAGAGAGAAGAACAAAGGCAGCTGGGCGGGAGGGCACTGGGAGAGCAGCGGACCAGGTGGACCAGCACGCGGGCCAGAGAGAAACCTAAGGACCCATCCTGTGGAACAGCTACCGGAAGGTTCACTCTTTTGTCCCTTTAACCTTTTTCCTTCTTGTATAAGCTAGTTGGGTTGTATAATAAAGTTTTATTGTAAAGAAACAGATCCAACAGGTGTCTTCCTCTATAGTCTGTTGCTGATCTGAATACTTGCTGATCTTAAGGATAGCAAGCTCAGGGATCCACATGTTTCTGCTCCAAATGCTTGGATTATATGTATGAGCAGCCATGCTAAGATTTTTAATTGGTGCTGGGAACTCAGGTACTTATGACTCTAGAAAAAATATATTTACCTACTGGTCTTTCCCATAGTCTCTCATCTGATCTTTTAATAAATGGAATCCTTAACTTGTACTGTAGAAATTTCCTCTGTGATGTATTGAGTGTTGGCTCTTCATATGAAAAATCCAGTCTAGTTAGTCAAGTAGCCACTAGAATATTATGTATACTTTATTCATTGTCCTTTATGAATAGAATAAAATAGAGGGAATAAATCTATTATATTTAAATGTCAAAAAAATAATTATTCCTATCAAAGTTTGCTATGTTTTAGCAGAGAAACATGCAACTCACAGATTTTATTTTGTCTTCAGTCTCTCAAATACTGGGGCTAAATTGTCATTTACCAAGAATATCTGAAGATATCTCTAACATGAGTATATTGTGTGAAGATCAATTCCATAATTCAAAGCAGATTGATAATCCATTTCTGTTCTTCTGCCCTTTTGCCTAATATATTTCTACTTCATTTCATATTACCTAATTCTGTAGATATATATTGTGGGACAGATCCTTGAGAGTTAAGCAATGAAGAGTTCTTTTAACTCTTGAAGAAGACCCAAATTCATTTCCCATACCCATGACCTGTGCCTTATACTCCCTGTAACTCTGGTTCCAGAGTATCTTATTTCATCTTTTGGCATGTATGGACATCCACTTGAAGCACATGAATTCTCACAACATACACACACACACACACACACACACACACACACACACACACACACCTTAAAATAATTAATGGTAATTTTATATGAATATGAAAATAATTAATAAGGAAAAAGAAATTCAGTTTTTTGGAATTGTTGTATATGTGTGTGTTTAAGTGCTGCATCAGTTGTATAAACTCAGATGTTATCTTGAATGTTGGTCCTCATTTTCCACATATTTTAAAGCAGGGTATAATTGTTTACTGCTGTATATGACAGGCTAGCTGGCTTATGTATGTCTACAGGTTCTCTTATCTCTACCTCCCCTCTATCTGTAGGAGGGCTGCAATCAGAAATTTAGGTGCTACTCATCTATTTTTACAAGGGGAAGGAGAATACAAACTTAGGTGCCCATCCATTTTCAGCTATTTAAACATCAAATTAACTGCCAGCTCATGGAATTGAAACACTTATTTGATATAACAAAGTAGAAAAGCTATTAATATCTCAACTTTTCCCAAGGATTTTGACTAAATTATCAGGTTGAGTTTAGGATGCAAGATTTCTAAGGGAGTTATTATTTAGTAACTATCTTGAAGATAATGTAATTTTAGAACATCATTCAATAGCCCAATTGTATTTTTATCACTGGGTGCATGTTTATGCTTGTGGGATTGGACACCTATGGAAAAATACTTGGCAAAATAAAAAATACATATAAGAATATTTGAAAGCAATCAGTTCTCTAATTCATATGTGTTATAAAATCAAAGAACTGGACACTTATTCTGGATGAGACCTTAATGGATCCATTTCTCTAAGCATGCTGGAAATTGACATCCTGTATGTTTCATGTTCAAGGAAAAAGTGCTTCAGTTACTGTTCTTCATCAGAACAAGACAGCTCCAAGAACAATTTCAAAGAATCCTTTCAATTGTTACAGTAATTCAGATTGTACCATATAGACTTTATTTAAGCAGGAAATTTCTCAACATTTAGAAATTGCACCATCAATGTTATTTCTAGCTTGTTTAACCATTTTCCCAAATTTTACTTGTGCCCCTAGAAAGGAATTATTACTCCCAAGCCATCCTCTAGACAATTTAAGAGAATGACACCTCGTTTCCCTTATGGGAGTTTGGGTAGGTTTTTGGTTGCTTTCTTCAGCTTTAGATGTTTCTTTTCCTTGGATGTTGGTTATAAGTTATTGTTTTATTCAGAGAGAAAACAAGGTATGACTAAGTAATATCCCTCTTTTCCTTTACCTTACTTTCTTAGACTTAGAGGTAGGGGTTGAAAAGAATTAAGAGAAATATAGAAATATATAGGAATGATAGTTCAAAACTTAAACTATTGAATCTACTCCTCAACTTATTGTCTTAACTGTTATAAGGTTATTTTTAATTCACTGGTATAGAATTTTATATATTGATAAAAATAAGTCAATTTTGATACATTTGTATAGAATTAAAATTTAAGAGTATTCTTCTCTCTCTCTACATACACAGACACACACACACACACACACACATATTTATGTTTCTACTCTAATATGAAGTATTGTTCCCATACAACCCAACTATAATACAATATTTACTTCCAATACTTAGAAAGTGCTATTGCAGTCTGCTTAGCATAATTAAATAATGCAAGTTAATTGCTAGTTGATCAAATAATTTTCTTGTCAATTACTAGTCCATGTTTCCAAATACAAATAGCCAAAACCCTATGAATATAACACTAATATAATTCCTAATGTTTTGTGGTTCTTCTTACTCTATGTATTTTGTTTTATATATGTATAATAATATTAATGTATATGTAAAAAATTAAATTGGAAGTTAAAAAAGAAAAACATTAAAAAAAAGATTTCTTAGGTCTAGGTAGATTATTTCAGCTGCTAAATATGAGATGTGATAGATATTGATATACATTCAGAAATTTAGTTGCACCAAGGTGGGTAAGATGTTTCCTTCAAGCTTGCCAAATACAAATAGCCAAATCACTACGAACCTAACATTTATATTATTCTGGATTAACTCGTGGTTCTTCTTGATGTAGGAAGTAGATTGTATATATGTTTACTAATATAAATGAATATGTAAAAGAGAACAATATTAAAAACAATAATTAAAATTAAAAATAAAAATAAAATCAAAGCAATATAGCACTATCATTGAAAGAAGTGACAGGGAAAGGCTTATTAAAAATATATTATCTTAATAGTTATTTTAACATGAATTAAATATTTCGATCCTTTTCTAATTATTTGCCTTTTTCATTCTGCAATAGAAGGGTATGCAACAAGGGAAACATCTCATGCCAGGATTCAACTGAGTTATTTCATCTTTTATTCCCCCCCAAAAAAATTCCATTATTCTATGTTTAGATAAACCTTGTTAAATGTCTTTACCATTTTCCATTTTCAAACAGGAGAACATACTCTATTCTGATAACACTTGATATTGATTACAATGTAATGTATTTTTTTCTTTAAAGTATTTTCTGTGGACTTCTGATAAGTTTGCTCAGAAGTAGTATGTCAACATCACAATGAAAGTTCAAATATGAGATACTACACTAAATTTCTTAAGCCAATATGACATTTGCTGTGATGCTTGGGAAAATAAAGATATCTGATTGGCCTCAAGATACTCATTTTGTGTTGGCTGCCTATATTAAGGCTCTGTCCTACTCATTGAACTGATTTCCCTTCTAGTTGCATGTGTACCTGACTACTGATCCCTGAGAGCTACTCAGTCCACCAAACCCAATCTGTATCAAGCCCTCTTCCTTCTGGACACAGTGTATTGTTATTTATATCACTTCATTTGTGAGCTTGGCATTCTTCTTCAGTGAGTGAATTTTCAGAAGAAAAAACAATTAGTCATTTGTAGAGAAATTTGCACAAACATATAGTAGGATTGTGGAACAATTTTACAAAACTATTAGACAAAAATTAATGTCACAGTAAAAGATACCTCATAGTCATTCTTTGAGTTCTAACTCCAAGCCAGGAAGAGGAGAAATAATTTTTGTCATGAGGGTGTCTTGGGTGATATTTAAATTTGCATTTTTAGAAATTTAGTAAATATTTCTCTGGAAAAGTTATATTGAACTTGTAATTTTCAGTGCCCTAAATTCTCAACACTCTACACAAAAATTATTAGTCAGACAACAAGTCAAAGAATCTCTATGAAATGATTGAATGATAAAAAGATGATATTCAGAGTATCATAGAAGATACATTATTAATATAAGATATATCTTATAAATAATAATTAGACACATTATTAATATATTTGTACTAGGACACAAAATTATACAAATTTATTTTCAAATTTCTCACAAAGTAGCAAAGAATTGTCTCACATGGGGGAAAAACACTCAAAATATCATTTTCACCCCTTATATGTAAATATACATATATTTCTATTTATTAGCTTTAAACAATACTTCTCCATGTAAAAAAATAATTACACATCCAAATTTTTTTATGACTTTGCAACATCAGCTAATTTAAAGTAACACGGATTTGATGGATTTCTGACCCTTTCCTGATTATGGACTAAGAGTCTCATTGTAGTCTTTTACAGTGCCTTTTACTAATGAAAGGAGCAGTGAACAGTTATCAATGTGTACTATGGGGCCTAACATCAATAAAATACATGATGTTTTGTGAACATCAATTGAGACCTAAATATTTTAGCACAGACTTTAAAGCAGATATCTTGGTACAGAAGTTGTCAGTGATGATGAGCTGCTGTTAAAATAAAGCTTCTTATCAGAGAAGAAAGTATTGCAGTAATAGAAGATTCCTTTTTCACCCATCTACGATTGAAAAAAAAAATATGTGAGCCAGGCAATTCACCAACATATACATTTGCCATGGGACTAATCTGGTATAGGAAGACTTAACTCCCTAATGATAATAAAAGTCTGGCAGGGATATGTTTGTATGTTACAAATAGTGATGACCATGCATTGTACATATGAGTAGATTCCTGTCAAAATGAGCTAATGGAGGACTGGAAATGTGTCTCTCCAATTAAAGGTGGGTACTACTCTCACAGAGGGCCTGAATACAAGTACCAGAACCCACATCAAGGGGCTTATAATACCTGTACTTCCAACACCAGAGGATCCTGAGCCCTCTCCTAGGACCCATAGTCATTGTGCTGGTTAATTGGTTGTTTTGTTGTTGCCTGTTTGAAAACCCAGGGCCATCTAAGAATGGTGAATTTCACTTACAAAAATATCTCCCTTGGAATGGTCTATAAGCCTGTAATTGCTGAAGAAGGACCATCCAACTGTTTAGGTATTGGGAGTCATTACTAATAATCAAAGAAACTTGGCTTTGCAAACAACAGATACCAGTATAGAAAACAACAATCTATCAAAAATGCAGTTGTTGAGCCCAGTCCAAACGAGTACATCTTCAAATCATTCCCATACCTAATACTTAGGGAACATTGCAGAAGAGATTAAAAGAGCTGAGCTGAAAAAGGATGACACCTATCATATTGTTCTACTTGTAGATTTCTAGGACCCTCTGTATCCTTTTATTTTGCTATTCTCCCATGTGTCTCTCATTTAGAGTCCCAATAGGATGCCTTCCCCTCTGTCCCAGTTTCCTTGTAAGTGAAGGCTAGTATGCAGATATAAGTGAGTATATAACATTTGATTCTTTCTGCTTCTGGGTTAACTCACTCATTATGATCATTTCTAGCTCAATCCATTTATCCACAAATTTTGGGCATTCCTTGTTTTTAATAGCTGAGTAGTATTCCATAGTGTATATGTACCAGATTTGGGCCCAGGGGTCCCGCTCAAACTAAGGTACCAGCCAAGGACAATACGGGAGGTAAACTTTAAACCCTTTCCCAGATCTAGCCAATGGTCAGAATATTCTCCACAGTTGAGTGGAGAGTGTGATATGACTTTCTCACGTACTCTGGTGCCTCACATTTGACCATGTCGCCTGGAGGGGGAGACCTGGTGGCACTCAGAGGAAGGACAGCAGGTAGCCAAGAAGAGACTTGATACCCTATGAGAATATACAGGGGGAGGTAATCCCCCTCAGGAACAGTCATAGGGGAGGGGAATAATGGGAAAATGGGGGGGGGGAGGAATGGGAGGATACAAGGGATGGGATAAACATTGAGATGTAACAAGAATAAATTAATAAAAAAAATCAAAATAGCAAAAAAAAAAAAAAAAAAAAAAAAAAAAAAAGGATGACACCAATGAGCATATCCAACTCCATGCTGAAAAGTCTAAAAGTTCTCATGCTACAGAAAGAACGACAGACATTTGATAAAAACTGGGAGCACAAGAGATCCCCCAAATGCAGAACATACAATTAGTTGTTCAGTGCCAAAATATCATTTCTGAAAACATTAATTCATATATAAATTTAGCATTGCCACCCTGCTTGACTTCCTACACAATATTCCCTCAATGATGGTCTTTGATCAATATGTATAAACCTAATAAATCATTTCCTCCCCAGGAGATTTTAGTCATGGTGCTTCATCACAGCGTTAAAAAAAGCCTAATTAATATACCACCCACAAACACACACATATATAATTAAAATTTTAATTTAATTTAATTGAGTCAGTGAAAAAAAACAAAATTAGCTAGTGCAAAGGGTAGTTGGTGATCAAGGTGCTTAGAGCAGACACTATTGAATACAGTTTACCTGTTCATTATGTTCATCATTTTCTGTAGGCTTATAAACTAACATAGGCATAAAAAATCCTGAACACAGTACATACTCAGAAAGTAACTCTAGATTTAGTACAGTTTTTAAAGACTGTCTTACTTATTTTTCCAGGTGGTGTAGAAGGCAGACGTGTGAAAATCAGAAAATAACTTTCAGGATTGGTTCTTTCCATCCAGATTCTACAAATCAAACTCAGGTCCTGAGGCTTGTTGAAAATTTTTTTGTTACATGCTGTGACATATTTCAGTTCATGAACAACTGTTCATTGAATGTCAAATATTTTTCAGGACTGATCCTTTTTAATTCTGGAAAAAAAAAAGATGAAGCACCCCCATAACTTAAAATTGGCCATTATAGCAGATTTCTTATTCCTTTAGATAAACTAATGTGATAATGCTAGGAATAACCATGATATCCATGTAGGGCTTTAGCTGTTGAGATATTTTAAGATTATCTCTTCAATCAGAGATAGTATGAGAGTGGGGTAAGAGATAGAGAGGGAGGGAGAGAGAGAGAGAGAGAGAGAGAGAGAGAGAGAGAGAGAGAGAGAGAGAGAGAGAGAGAGAGAGAGAGTCATGTCCTTACCATTTAAAGTCCTAAGAACACAGCTGACTTTAATCCTAAGGCCTTCTAAGTTTCCCATCTGTGAAGTGAGAAGGTTGAATTTGGTGGTTATATGTTGGACTTCTCTGGTCATAGTGTACTTAACCAAGGAATTGAACCAGGGTCACCTGAGACAGTAATAGAAACAGAGGCAGTATATTAAGGAAGAGAAAGGTAGTCCTAGGACTGGGAGTAAACTCAAGCACTGGGAAATTTAGACATTCAATGTCTCCAGCTTTTTGACTCTATGGTCATAGGAAAATCGGGAAACAACCTAGATGTCCCTCAATTGAAGAATGAATAAAGTTATTGTGGTACATTTAATCAATGGTATACAACAAAGCTATTAAAAAACTAGGAAATCTTAAAAGTTGGAGGCAAATGGATGGAACTAGAAATAATCATCCTGAGTGAGAAACACAGACCTAGAAAATGTGCATGCTATACACTCACTTCTATGGGGATATTAGCCAAATAATGCAGGATACATCAATACACAGACTTATCGAAGCTAAATAAAAAGAAGGACTCTTGGTAGAATGATTAATTCTCATTCAGAATAGAATAGACACCAAAAGCAGTTGAAATGAAGGAACAGGAAGAGAGCCTACAACAGAGGTCTTCTGAAAGACTCCACCCAGCAGGAGAGAGAAGGAGATGCTGAGAAATTCAGCCAAAGTTGTCAGGGTGGACCACAGGGAATATTATTGAAGAGTTGAGGAATTGCAGGGATGAGAGTTATCAGGAACAACACCAGGAGACCAATGCAGCAAACAAATATTGGCAGTGCAGGGGTGTGCTACAGAGTCTCATGCATCCACCCAATAACCATGCATGTTGAAGACTTAGTCGCTCTGTTCTGATATAGTAGATAGGCAGCACAGTCTCACTGTGGCTCCCATAATATGAGGAGTAAGGACTACTGACATGGACTGTGGGTCCCATATTTTGATCACTTTCCCATGGCGGGATTGTCTTTTCAGGCAAAACAGGAAGAGAATACTGGCAGTCCAGATGACTTAATAGGCTGAGGTGAGATGTTAGGTGAGTAGGGCTCCCCTTTCTGATGATAAAGGAAGGGATGGAGAGAGTATGAGGGACAGAGGGTGAGATCAGGAGGTAAAGAGTGTGAGGGCTACCATTGGAATGTAAAGTGAACAAACAAAAAGAAATATTTGTGACCCTTTAAGTGTCATTATATAGAGCCTGCCTACCCCCATTATACTCTTTTCCTTTAACCATAGCCCTTATTGTGGTGCTTAGTTTTTTTTTTTTTTTTCTCTAACATTGCTTGTTTGTTTGTTTTTCTTTTATATTGTAATCTTGGTGCCTCTCCTGCCACCTATACTTTCCTGGCTCCAAATGAAAAATTCATGCATATGTTTGTTCTGCTTAACACCTCATTTATTTTTTACTCATCTGGTCTCTTATATTTTCAAGCAGTCTTTTCTTTACCTTTGAAAATGTAGAGTGAGTGATTCAATTACTGTGGCTGCACTCATCACACAACTGGATAAGCAAATGTTTCTACAGATGGTAAGAGTTAATTCTCATTTCCAAGGACTTTGGAAGCTTAGCAAAGAGTCATACATCTTAAAAGTCTCTCGACATAGTCTTTTCTGATGCATATATTTGACCCACATTACTTTCTCTTAGATTTATTTTTGCTAGTTTTAAGTTTGTGTGTGTGTGGGGGGGGATTCAATGTTTGCTACTTGTATTGTCCTTGGTTAGTGGAATAGTTTAAGTAGACCCCTTTGGGCCTCGATCCACCCATCAAGATGTTCTTCTTGTAGGTTTCTAGGACCCTTTGGATCCTTCTATTTCTCCATCTCCTATATTTCTCTGATCTACCCAATGGACAGGAATTGTTCCCAGGACACATGGAAATGCAACACATGATCTTAACTACTAAAACACTTTTCCATCCCTCATATTAATGTTTTTTAGTTGCCCACTCTCTATAGAGGAGAAACACAAATGTGAAATTGGTCCCAGAACCCCTGGAAGAAACTGAATATTTGGGCTATGAAAATGTTTCAGTTAGGAAAGTGTTTGGCTTGCTAGCATGAGGATCTGAATGTGGTCACAGACATGTGTGGTCCTAGTTTAGGAAACAAAGACGAGAATCCACACTGCTTCATAGCAGACCTAGGGACCTTTTTATGCTTCTGGCCAGTGAACAATCCTGTCCCCAAAACAAAGGTAGAATAGAGCATAAGAATCAATAACACCCTCTGAACTCCACACATGTGCATCTCTCTCTCTCTCTCTCTCTCTCTCTCTCTCTCTCTCTCTCTCTCTCTCTCTCTCTCTCCTCTCTCTCTCTCTCTCTCTCTCTCTCTCTCTCTCTCTCCTCTCTCTCTCTCTCTCTCTCTCTCTTCTCTCTCTCTCTCTCTCTCTCTCTCTCTCTCTCTCTCTCTCTCTCTCTCTCACACACACACACACACTATGATAACAAAAAACAGAATCCAAAACAAAATCCACAGATGCTTGAGCACCTTGTGTAAAACAGCCTTATATTTATTTCTATATTATCTGCATACATCCTTTATTACATTCTCTATCATCTCTGAGTTACTTATATGACCTAACAAGATGTCAATACTATGAAAGCATTATTATACTACATTGTTCAGGACATAAGAAAGTACTCAATACAGAGGTCAATTTGGTCCTAACATTTTCATTTATGTTCTGATGAATCCATGAGCTTCAATATCCTGTGCATTGCATTCTCTATGGATGCAGATGTGATAGAAATGTGTCACCGATTATATACTCTTCCTCAAATATTGACAAATACACACACACACAAACACATGATAAACCTACCTTTATATGCTCCTTCTTTAGACCCAAAATACAGAAATCCACTTGTTCTTGTAGCTGACTAGGTCTATATTACAGTCAGTAAGTCTCTTCTACAAATTGGGACTGGTTGCCCCTTTTCTTAACCACTTAGAGCTTATGGTGAGTTTCATATTTTGGGAATGGTGATATGGTACATCTTTAGGGAGAAATGCTGTAGACACCCACCAACACCATCTTTCCATCTACTTCTCTTGCTTTCCTTATTTGTCTCAATAGTGAGCTAATTTTATCATAGTATGAACAGTAAAAATTTTAAATCAATTTAAAATATCAGAAATAAGTGGCTAAAAATCTACAAAACAACAACAAAAAACTACAGTCCCAAAACTACCCCTCATTACACATCAACTATGTCAGTTTAAAACACAGATATATCCACCTTTATAATAAAAGCAAGCAATGTTCATTGTTTATATTTCTTTGGCCTGAGTTCAATGTCTTGTCTCCAGAGCATCCACAATCTGCTTGGAAATTGCCTCTCTGAGCCCATATTGTCACTGCAGCCTCCCCAGAGCCAGACTTGGCCTCCTGAACAGGCATGAGCAGGAAAAGCCATTGAGTCTAATGCTTCCTGGGGTCTTGTGTCTAGGTGTGTGGGATGGGTGTATGGAGGAGACTCCCAGATTTGGATGTAGGTTGGGAAAGAGTTAATGTGGGATGAGTGGTCTGTTTCTCAAAAAAAAAAAAATTCTTTGGCCATAGGATTCTATTCTCTAGCATAAAATGAGTATGATGAGTAAGGTACAAGGCCTTCTTACTTTAGGACACATAACAGGTTGTTTTTGTTTGATTGGTTGGTTGGTTTGGTTTGGTTTGGTTTGATTTTCCAAGACATGGTTTCACTGTGTAGGCCTGACTATGACTGACTCATTTTGTAGACAATACTGACCTCAAAGTCACAAAGTTCTACGTGCTTCCACCTCGTGAGTGCTGGGATTAAAGGTGTATGCCATCATGCTCGGTTTTTATTCTTTCTTTCTTTTCTTTCTTTCTTTCTTTCATTAATCTATTCATATGACATCTCATTTGTTATTCCATTCCTTGTATCTTCCCATTCCTCTCTCCCTCCCATTTTCTCCTTACTCCCCTCCTCTATGACTGACTGAGTGGGGGCTCCTCTACTGTATAGGCTCATAGGGTTTCAAGTCTCTTCTTGGTAGCATTCTATCCTTCCTCTGAGTGTTACCAGGCCTCCCCTTCCAGGGGTCGTGGTCAATATGGAGCACCAGGGTTTGTGTGAAAGTCAGACCACATGCTTTATTCAACTGTGAAGAAAGTGCTGTCCATTGGGTAGATGTTTGCAGGGGTTCAACATTTACGGCACATATTGTCCTTGGCTGGTGCCATAGTTTGAGCAGAACCCCTGGGTCCAGATCCACCCATCATAATGGTCTTCTTGTAGGTTTCTAGGACTATCTGGATCCTTCTATTTCCCTATTCTTCCATGCTTCTCTCACCTAGAGTCCAAGTAGGATGTCCTCCCCTCTGTGCCAATTTCCTGATAAGTGAAGACTTTCATGGGATATATCCCTTGGGCTAGTGTCCAAATATGAGTGAGTATATACCATTTGACTCTTCCTACTTCTGGGTTAACTCTTTCTAGTTCAATCCATTTGTTTACAAAATTTGCAAATTCCTTTTTTTTTTAATTGCTGAGTAGTATTCCATAGTGTAAATGTACCAGAGTTTCTTTATCCATTCTTCTACTGAGTGACACTTAGGCTGTTTCCGTGTTCAGGCTATTATGAATAAGAATGCTATGAACATGTTTGAGCAAATGTTCTTGCTGTGTACTGGCATATCTTCTGGGTATATTCCAAGGAGTAGAATAGCTGGGTCTTTAAAAAGCTTTTTTCCCAGTTTTCTGAGATAGCACCAGAGAGATTTCCAAAGTGGCTGTACTAGTTTGCATTTCCACCAGCAATGAAGGAGTGTTCCTTTCTCTCCACATCCTCTCCAGCATGTGGTGTTACTTGAATTTTATATCTTGGCCATTCTGATAGGGGGTAGATGGAATCTCAGAGTTGTTTTAATTCGCATTTTCCTGATGACTAAGGAGGTTGAGCATTTCTTTAAGTGTTTATCAGCTATTTGATATTCCTGTGTTTAGAATTCTCTGTTTAGTTCCGAGCCCCATTTCTCAATTGGGTTATTTGGTTTGGTGTTGTTTAATTTCTTGAGTTCTTTATATATTTTGGATAATAGACCTTTGTCAGATGTAGGGTTGGTGAAGATCTTTTCTCAGTCTGTAGGCTGTCACTTTGTTCTGTTGACATTTTCTCCTGCCCTACAAAAGCTTCTCAGCCTCATGAGTTCCCATTTATTAATTGTTGACCTTAAGGCCTGGGCTGTTGGTGTTCTGTTAAGGAAGTGGTCTCCTGTGCCAATATTTTCCAGGTTCTTACCCACTTTTTCTTCTAACTCATTTAGTGCCTCTGATTTTATGTTGAGGTCTTTGATCCACTTGGACTTGAATTTTGTGCATGGCTACAAATATGGGTCCAACTAAAATTATTTTTTATGCGTAGACATCCAGGTGGACCAGCACCATTTGTTGAAGATGCTATCCTTTTCCATTTTATATATTGGGCTACTTTGTCAAAAATCAAGTTACCATATTTGTGTGGGTTCATTTCTGGGTATTCTATTCAATTCCACTGATCAACCAGCCTATTGCTGTGCCAGTATCATGCTGCTTTAATTACTGTAGATTTATGGCACAGCTTCAGAACAGGTATGGAAATTCCTCAGGAGGATCTTTTATTGTAAAATATTGTTTTAGCTATTCTGGGTATTTTTGCTTTTCCATATGACGTTGAGAATATAACTGTCAATGTCTTTAAAAAATAATGTTGATATTTTGATAGGGATTGTATTGAATCTGTAAATTGCTTTTGGTAGGATGGCCATTTTTACTATGGTAATTGTCCCAATCCATGAGCAAGAAAGATCTTTCCATTTTCTCATGTCATCTTCAACCTCTTTTTTCAGAGTTTTTAATTTTTTTTTCCAAAAAAGTCCTTCATTTGCTTGGTTAGAGTCACTCCTAAATATTTTTTATTGCTTGTGGCTAATGTAGTTCTCCTAATTTATTCCTCTGCATGTTTATTATTTGTATATAAGAAGACTACAGACTTTTTTGAGTTAATTTTGTATCTAGCCAACTTGCTGAATGTGTTTATCAGCTGTAGTAGTTCTCTGGTGGGATTTTGGGGGTCACTTAAGTACATTATCATATCATCTGCAAATAGGGATAATTTGACTTCCTCCTTTTCCCACTTGGATCCCCTTGATCTCCTTTTGTTGTCTTATTGCTCTGGCTAAAACTTCCAGTACTATATTGAAGAGATATGGAGAGAGTCGGCAGCCTGGCCTTCTTCCCAATTTTAGAGGAATGTCCTTGAATATCTCACAATTTAATTTGATTTTGGCTATTGACTAGAGGTACATAGCCTTAATTATGTTGAAGTATGTGCCTTCTATCCCTGATTTCTCCAAAACATTAAACATGAATGGGTACTGAATTTTATGAAATGTTTTCTCTACATCTAAGGAGATGATCCTTTTGTTTCTTTTATTTTCAGTTTGTTTATATGGCGGATGACATTGATGGATTTCCATATATTAACCCATCCTTACATGCCTGCAATGAAGCCTACCTGGTCATGGGGAATGATATATTTGATGTGTTCTTGTATTCATTTTGCAAGTATTTTATTGAGTATATTTACCTCAATATTCATAAGATAAATTGTTCTGAAATTCTCTTTCTTTGTTGAGTCTTTTTGAGGTATAGGTATCAAGGTGACTATGGCCTCATAGAATGAATGTGGTAATATTCCATCCATTTCTATCTTTTGGCGTAGCTTGAAGAGTATCGGTATTAACACATCCTTGAAGGTCTGGTAGAATTCTGCACTGAAACCATCTGGCCCTGGGTTTTTGTTGTTGTTCTTGTTGTTGGGAGACTATCAATGATTTCTTGTATTTCTGTAGGGGAAGTGGGACTATTTAGCTTTTTTAAAATCTGTTCTTCATTTCATTTTGGCAAGTGGAATTGATCAAGAAAATAGTCCATTTCCCTTAGATTTTCACCTTTTGTGGCATATATGCCTTCGAAGTAGGATCTTATGATTCTTTGTATTTATTCAGTATCTGTTTTCTTGTTTCCCTTTTCTTTTCTGATTTTGTTGAGTTCGATATTGTCTCTCTGCCTTTTAGTTAGTTTGGCTAACGGTTTGTGTATCTTGTTGATTTTCTCAAAGCACCAGCTCTTGGTTTTGTTGAGTTTTGGATTTTTTTTTCTAATTTATTAATTCAGCCCTAAGTTTGATTATTTCTAGATGTCTACTCCTCTTGGGTATTTCTGCTTTGTTTTTTTCAAGGGCTTCCAGCTCTGCCATTAAGTTGCTTATGTGGGATGTTTCCAATTTCTTTTTAAAGTCACTTAGTGCTATGATTTTCCTCTTAGCCCTGCTTTCAATGTCCCACAAATTTGGGTATGTTGTTCCTTCATTTTCATTGAATTTCATGATGCCCTTAATTTCTTTCTTTATTTCTTCCCTGAACCAGGTTTCATTACATAGAGAGTTGGTTAGTTTTCATGTATGTGTAGGCTTTTTGTTGTTTCTGTTGTTGAAGTGCAGCCTAACATTATGGCTATCTGATAGGATACAGGGTTTTATTTCAATCCTCTTATATCTGTTGAGGCTTGCCTTGTGATTAATTTTGGAGAAGGTTCCATGGGGTGCAGAGAAGAAAGTATATTCCTTTTTATTTGTGTAAAAGGTTCTGGAGATATCTGTTAGATTCATTTGATTCCTGGAACTGGTTAATGCTGTTATTTTTTGGCTTAGTTTCTGTTTCAATGACCTATCCTTCAGTGAGAGTGGGGTGTTGAAGTCTCCCACTATTATTGTGTGGGAATTGATGTGTGGTTTAAGCTTCATTAACAGATCTTTTTTAAATGTTGGTGGCCTTGTATTGGGAGCATAGATGTACAGAATTTTGATGTCATCTTGGTTGACTTTACCTTTGATGACTATGAAGTTTCCTTCCTCATCCCTTTTAATCAATTTTGGTTGAAAGTCTATTTTGTTAGATAATAACATGGCTATGACTGCTTGCTTCTTGTGACCATTTGCTTGGAATATTTTTCCAGCCTTTTACCCTGATGTAATGTCAGTCTTTATGGGTGAGTTATGTTTCTTGGATGCAGAAGAATGTTGAATCTTGTTTATCCATCCATTCAGTTAGCCTGTGTCTTTTTATTGGAGAATTGAGACCACTGATGATGAGATATATTAATGACCAGTGAATGTTAAGAGTCTTAATTTGATGTTGGTTCCAGTAGAGTTTTTGTGTGGTTGTGTTTTTGCGATGGTATAGTTATCTATTTCCTGTGTACTCTTGGTTTATCTTTTCCCTTTGGAGTGGAGTTTTCCTTCTAGTACCTTCTGTAAAGCTGGATTTGTGGATAGGTACTGTTTGAATTTTGTTTTGTCATGGAATATTTTGCTTTCTCCATCAATGGTTATTGATAGTTTTGCTGGGTAAAACATCTGGCCTGACATCTGTGTTCTCTTAGTGTTTGCAGGATCTCTGTCTAGGCCCTTCTGGCTTTTATGGTCTCTGCTGAGAAGTCAGATATAATTCTGATAGGTTTGCCAATAAATTTTATTTGGCCCTTTTCCCTTGCAGCTTTTAATATTTTTTTTTTGTTCTGTATATTTTGTGTTTTGATTATTATGTGATGGGAAGTTTTTCTTTTCTGGTCTATCCTATTGGGTGTTCAGTAGGCCTCTTGTATGTTTATAGGCATCCCTTCTTTATATTGGGAGTTTTCTTCTATGATTTTGCTGAGAATATTTTCTGAGCCTTGGAGCCTGGCATCTTATCCTTCTTCAATGCCTATTATCCTTAGAGTTCTACTTTTCTTGGTGGCCTTGATTTCTTGGATGTTTTGTGTCAAGATTTTTCGAGATATAGGATTGTATCTTCTCAACCTGAGATTTGTTCCTCCATCTCTTAGATTCTGTTAGTCAGGCTCTCACTTGTGATGCTCGGCTTCCTCGCTGAGCTTTCACATTCCCATTCTTCCTCTGTCTGTTTGCTTATCATTGAATCTATTTTCATCTTCAGATCTTGAACTGTTTTATTTATTTCCTTTATCTGATTCTTTGTATATCCTTGTGTTTCTTCCACTGCCTCGTTATAGGTCTTCAGAGCTGGAACAGTTTTGCAGACTTCCTTCATTTCTTTGTTTATATTTTCCTGAATTTTTTCCAGTGCCTCTCTATAGGCCTCTTTTATGTCTTCCATCTGTTTGGCTGTGTCTTCCTGCATCTGATTACAAATATTATTTGTTTCCTCCATTACCATCCTCATTACTAAGGATTTCAGGTCATTGTATTGTATTTCTGTTATATTTTAATTCTCTGGGTTGTTTTCTTTGGGATTGCTGTGATGTGAAGATGCCATATGGTTTTGGGGTTCTTTGCATATTATTTTACCCTGTCCTTTAGTCATCTTGCCATTTTTGCTTTTGGCAGGTAGCTTCTGGAGTTCAGTGGAGGGAGTCTAAGTCTAGATTCTCCCATTTTCTCACGATTTCCCTAGGCCAGAAGCTCTGATGCTTGACTGGTCTGCATGACAGGAGGCCATCCCTGTAGTTTCTGTCTCTCATTGCCAGTGAATCCCAGCTCCACTGTACTTGTGTTGGGTCTCAGAATGTGTGCTAGGTCAGGCCAAAGTATTCACAGCCTTCTGGGTCCTTTTGTAGCACTGGAGCTCTCCAGGGACTGAAGCAGATCAGCTGGAGGCGGTCTGATGGTCACTCCACTGCTCAGATGCTCTGCTAATCTTTGGCTCCTGGTTGTGTTTCAGAACCCAGACTGTTTGGAGAGTCCAAGTTAGTGTCATGGGGCCCAAACTGCACATGCACTGTGTGCAATTAGTGTCTATGGACCTAACCTGAGCACCGAGTACAGTTCGTTTCTCTGGACCCAAATGGGTCTCTGGGCTTAATCCATGCACTTAGTCCAGTTAGCACAGAGTCCAACCAGGTCACCGGCCCAAATCGTACACTGAGCTCTCTGAGTTCAGCCACAATCTCAACACCTGCACTGTATAATGAGCTGCACAACAAGGTCAGCTAAAGTCTCTGTGCCCAAACTGTCCTCAGACTTTAGCTTGGTTCTCTGGGCCCAAATTGTCCCTTAATTTCAGCCATGGACTCTGGGCCCAAACTGTGTGTCCAATTCAGCTAGGGACTCTGGGCCCAAACTGCATGCCAGGTTCAGCCAGAGTCAGGGCCATGACCCTGAACCAAGTTCAGCTAGGGACTCTTGCACTGAGTCCCCTCTACCACAGCAATTTCCACGAGTCACTATACCAATAACTTCTGCTGGAGGGTTCCCAGTTGCAAACCTCAGCCTTTGCCGCTGCCTCTCTTGTCCAAGTACATTCGTGCTTCTCCCGTCTGTAGGGATATGCAAGTTTTCTGTATTATTGTCCTTTGGAGCTGTGGAGTACCCCTGCTGTAGTGTGTGTGGGGGAGCTTGGTATTCCTGGTTAAGAATTCCATGCAATTCCCTGAATCGTTTACTGGAGCTTCTAAACACAGTCCACACTTCTCGCGGCCATCTTGTATCTCTTCCATGCCCAGTTTTTAAACTTGTAATATTTTTAAGAAGATTTTTGTCATCTGCGATGGTGATCACCTTTATTCCCAGCACTCTGAAGGCAGATGCAGGTGTATCTTTTGTAGTTTTGATGCCACCATGGTCTACATAGTAGGGTTAGGGTTAGGTCTGCATGCACATGCAGACATACAATGATAATGATAGTAACCATTAATTAATCTTAGCTATAATAAAATAAATATGCAAGATTCAGAGTGTAATATATGCAAAACCTTATGCTAGATAACTACATCCCTTCTCGTTATGATCTAAGAAGAAGCTCTTATTATTCATCCTACTCTATTGATTATGAATCAGAACATTTGAAACATTTTAAAAATAGTATATATTTTCAAAAATTAAAAATATTTTAGTGGTGAAGAACATTAAGTTATTGCTATGATTTTCATTCTGCTTTACAAATATACTATACTTATCAAGAAAAGTGGTCTTGAAATAAATGTTAACAAAGGAGAAACATATATAATATGCTTCTTGTGAATGTGCTTATATACTTGACTGATTAGTAGTATTTTATTTTGTTGTGATAACAACATTATTGTGCTATGCAAGTCATGATAGGCCCTTCAACTGGACAAGCAGGCCTGCTGTGTTAGAGCTGAAAGCCATGGATTATAAAGTGAGTGCTATAAATCAGAAGTTCAGTTCACTTTAGTTCATCAGTACTAAAGAGTGCACAGTGGCAAGTAAGAAATGATGACTTAGCCAGTTTTATTAAAATCTGTTGATAAATGACAGATTAGATTAACTGGATGTGTTACTCCTAATATGTGCACATTAGAAAAGTTGTCATGCTCACTGAAATTTTGTTTGGAATTCACTTGTCCTCAGAATATGTTGGTGTGGAAGAGAGATAACTTTATCTTTTTAAAATAATGCTCATTTTAAAACAGATTATTCTTAATGAAATTATAGCAACTAATTTTAAGCAAGATAATTTTTTGAAAATATTTATTATTAACATGATGTGGAGTTATTTACAGGGAAATTTCTATTTTCATTTTTTTCTTAATTGTTTAACATTAGAGCTAGTAGATTAGCTCAGCAGGTTACAGCAATTGCTACTCTTGCAGAGAACCTGAGTTTAGATTTCAACACCAACATGATAGGTAGCTGTGACTACAGCTTCAGGGGACCATACACATTCTTTGGACTGACAAAGACACAGGGAACAACACAGTGATTGTACATATATATAGCCAAAACACTTAATTAATTAAATAGAGTAAATATATCTAAAAACCTAAATTTTATAAAAATTACATACAATCTTATAATTTACTTATTAAACACATTCTGGACAGAAATACCCATATTTTTATAATAAAAGAATAAGAATACATTTAAACACTAAATATTTGTTATGAAAATAGTCTACCTTAATCTATTCTATATTATAAAGATTTATGGGAAATGGTTAACATATATTTCATTTGCATGCAACAGAACATTTGGATATGTTTAATACATTATAAGACACAAAAACAGTCATTTGAAATATTATATGTATTATTATAGGAGAAAATATGATTAAATATGTCTGTAAAGTACAACTTTAATTGGCCACATGTCTATTAAGACTACTCCTTAAGAGGCTGAAGAGAGTCTCAGTGTCTACAAGCACTTACTGTTCTTGAGAGGACTTAGGGTTGGTCCACAGAACCTACATGTGCTCTCAGAACCTCCTGTGTCTATTGACTTCCCTGGTCCCCTGAACTAATATGGTGTATATACATACATTTGTATACACATGAGAAAGATAGAGGATAGCTAGATAGATAAATAGATAGATCTAAAATAAGAGACATATCTAAAAATAAATACTTTAAGATAATAATTTTAGCTGGGCTATAGCTCAGTGGTTCATCCCTTCTCTATAGCAATGAGGTCCTAATTAAAAGAAGAATATTGGTTTTAAGATTGATCTTTTAAAGTGGAGTTTCAAACTACCTCCTTCTTATTCAGAAAGCTCAGTCATGATTGAATTGCATTTGAAACAAGTTATTTAGTGTTACACATTTAACAAATACCTTATTCAGTAAATATGCATTGATGATTCTTGAAAATGGCTGCTTCTATCATGGTGGAATCAAAAATTAAGCAGGTCATGCAAGATTGAATCAGTAACTACAGTGAAAAGTGATAAATCTAATAGAAAGGGAAATACAGCATGTTATGGAAATGTCTCTAAAGGAGTCCTAACTCAGTTTGAAGTGCACAGTCTATCATGGCACAGGAGTCCTGGTGGCAGCTGACTGTCACAGTTGATCACAGCAGGTAGAGATGATAACTATGTTAAGTAATATAATCTTTTCTTTTATATGTAGTCCAGGACAAAAGTTCTGCATAATTCAGGGTAGTTCTACAAACTTTGAATATGCTAATCAAGAATATCTTTACCAGGGCTTAGCAAATAGAGAACTATTCACTTATGAGGAAAGCTGATTCCAGCTCCTAATACTCACATAATGTGATTCTCAAATACCTGTAAATGTAGCCACAAGAGATCTGATGTCCACTTCTGGCCTATAAGGGTATAAGAACACATGTGATGAACATACATGTTTATAATCAGGAACACACATATATATACACACAATAAAAAGAAATGTATATTTTTATTGCAAAATGTTTAGCAAGGCCATAAGCTAACCTCTAGTCTCATGGTAATGTCAAGAGGCTAGTCTCCTAGATAATTGCAGATTAACAGATTTGGAAAATTCTGTAGTTAATATTAATCATTATAGTAAGGAAAGAAAGAAAGAAAGAAAGAAAGAAAGAAAAAACAGAATAAAGACCAAAAATATAACTCAGAAGCTGCACTGCAAGTGGACTTGTGTTTGTGAATGGCTATGTTGAAGAGCCCACATGATCTGTTCATCTCTTTCTAGTTTACAAGCTGTAATCACCTCTGTCACTGGTATCATTAGACATTTAGAACTCATAAAGACCTGCAAGGGAACTGTCTTCCAGAAATCTAAGATGTAAAGTCATTAAGACTAGAAGATACAGTAAAGTCAAACACTGTCTTCATCCAGCATCTCTCTGTGAATGTCTGATGCAATAAGTGATTTCTTTTGCTGTAGAAACAAAGTAAAGTGAATAATTTAAAGTGAAAAGCTATGTGGGACTAAGTGGACAGTTAGTGTTTGAAAATAATAAAACCATTGAAGAGAGAAAGATGCTTACATGATACATAGTAATAAGATCAATACCATAAGAACTCATAAATGATATGTTATTCCATTAGAAATGCAGTGTACTTAAAAACACTAGATCTAGATTAGGTAACACAAAAATAAATGAGAATTTAAGTAGAAACTATAAGATATTTTAAATAATAGTGAATATAACTAAACTATGTAAAACAGAAAATACAGACTTGAATACAGTGATTTGTGGAGAGAGAGCAACATTGAGTACAAACACTACTAGCAAAATAAGTGTAGATAATATTTCATGCTGGTAAAAACTATCAGATTACTGTAAGTTGGTCTCTATGAAGTTAGAAACTGCCAATTGAAAACATGATAAAGAAGCTATTACAAAGGTATAGGAAACCTACTGAAAAATAAACCAAGATACATTTTAAATATTAGTAAATTAAAATTATGCTTTTTTCTCAATATGCAATCTGTGTCACCAAACTGCTTTATAAATATGTATATTTATGCCAATATGGTAGAATTGTTTATCATGTCCATAATGCCTGGGATAAATGACTTTTGAATCCACAAAACTAGATAGGACATTGGTTTCACTCCCCAGAAAATATGTTGAAGAGGGCACAGAAAAAACTTAACAGGTGGAAGATGGGGTGGAATGCTGTGGAACTCTGTATTCTAAGTCTGACACATCTATCAGGGTCAGAAACTTACAGTATCTTTGATTTCTATAGCTTCACAAAACTAAACTGGTAAATATTCCATCATAGAATTAAGGCAGGGTACTAACAACCCTCCACCCTTCCCTAAGAATTTACAGACAATTACCTACTATAAAGAGTGTAAAAAATATAAAATTATGATAATACTATATATCATTTATAAATTATATCAAGAAATGTGTTAAAAATAAAGTAAAGAGAAAGTGGAGTGCTTATGTATCCTATTAATAATCAATAATTGTTTGAATTTAGACAGATAAATATGGTTATTCTGGAAAAATTTATACCATTCTGCCTGTAGTATCCAGGTGTTTAAGAAACCATTTTTTGCTTGGCTGTGGTAGCTGACAACTTTAATCCCAGCACTCAGGAGGCAGATGGATTTCTGTGTTTGAGGCCATCCTGGTCTACAAAGCGAGTCCAGGACAGCCAGAGATGTTACACAGAGAAACTCTGTCTCAGAAAAAACAAACAAACAAACAAACAAAAACAAAAACAAAAACAATAAAAGAAAGAAACAATCAAACAAACAAACTAACAATTTCGTTGTAAATGTTATTTTCTTCCAGGATTATATTGGAGAACCTATCACAATCCAAACTGCTATGACTGTGCACCATATAGTAAAGTCTTTTTTCTGGCCACAAAATTCAAATTACTAAAAAAGAGATCTATTATGCCACTATCACATCAACTTTTTAGTTTAGTTTCATGTTTATTTTCAACTTCACTCTCATTTTTTATAAGATTGTTTTTATACTCTCGGTATTTTTTTCTTTTTCTACATGAAGTTCAACATTAGCTTTACAAAATAAGGACATAGATAAATAATAAACAAGTAATTAATGTTAATACCGTATATGTCATTGTTTCATAAATAAAATCTTGTCATTTGGATATAGTTTTATTTTAAATATTTATTTATATATATATGACTATGTGTGTTATGATTTGCAAAAAGACCAGAAGAGGGCACACACATTCCAGGAGATTAAGTTGTATGCAATTGTGGATTGGCTGGCATGTGATTGCTGGAAAAGACTTATAAACATTGCAGGATCAGGAGAGCACTTTTAACCATTGAATGAACCCTTCAGTTCTATGAGCTTTATTTATTTGCTCTTAATGAGAATTTTAATTGTCTTCTCTGGTGGTCTCTGATAACACAGTAAGAATAATATTAGCAGGAGTGCGTTCTCCTATCCTTTCTTAATATTGATAGAAATTTCCATACTAAATATGACCTTAGAGTGACATTCATTACGTTGAATAATTTATCAATTTTTCTGTGTTATGTGTTGTACCGTGTTTTTTCTGTTTCTATGGAGATATTGGTGTTGTTTCAGTCTTTATTTTTTTACTTTCTTATTGCATTCACTCCTTTTCAATTGTTAAATTTATTTTCAAAGAATAAGTTCCCCTTAGGTATAATGATAGTTTGTTATTACTTTCATATATTGCTTAGAGCAGCTCATTGCTGTTTACACAAGTATTATTACTTATTTTTTTCCATTTTTCCTTCCTTTCCTTCATCTCTTCCTTTATTCTTCTTTCATTCCTTATTTCTTTATTACTTTGTTCCTTCATTCTTTTCTCATGTTTTTTTCCATTTCCTTTTCTTTTTTTCCTCACTGTTATTCCCTTTCATTCATTTTCCCCAGTGCCCTCCAGTTTTTAAATGTGGACTTGCTATGGAACCCAGGCAAGCATTGAACTCTATTTTGTTATGCTTTGGCCTCTTGAGTACAAACACTACAGGTCTGTCAACTTACTTGGCTACAGAAGAATTATTTCTTTTCTGTCTTTACTTGTTTAGTTTTTATTTTATTTATGTTTCTGACTATTCAGATATATAAATATATTTATTTTCCATGATATGTCTATGTGTGTACATGCAGAAGTTGAAATCTGCTATCATCCCCTATTGTTCTTTGCCCTAATTTACAAAGGATCTCCCTGGACATGAAGCTCTTTTCAGTCATCCTAGCTGGTTAAATAAGCTATTGGCCTCTCTTTCTCTCTAGGGCTAGGGTTATAAACATGCACTGAAATTTATGTAGGAACTGGGAAGTAGAACATAGGTTTCCATGCTTATGTTGCAAGCATTTTAACAACTGAGTTCTATCCATATATATATATTTTTTTCCCAAGAAAGCTTCTTATGCTTCCATGTACTTGCCTATGATATATTAATGTATATCAGAACCAGAATGTTGCTGTTTCATCACATAAGCCAATTAACTTTCCTTTATATATCTCATTGAATTAATGAATGGAAGTTATTTAAGTCTAAGTTTCTTCAAACAAACATTTGTGTTGTAAAAGTTATATTCAGATTTTAAGTTTGCTTTGAAACATCTTCAGATTTATCAAAGTTATCAATCCTGCTGTTTGTCGCCATTCATAGTTTTTCTTACTGTTTTTTGTCTCTGGGAGGTTCATAATAAGACCTTTATTTTAGCTCATTATCTGTAAGACTCGTGATTCTAAATTACCAAATAATTAGCAAAGTCATATTGCTTGGACAATAAAGCTTGAAAAATAGTAGAATATTTTCATTACCTAAAATAAGACAAAACCTGATTAGACAGTAAAATTAAGTTAAATAAAGACTATACTGAAAGTGTGAAAGATGAATAGATTTCTCCTCACATATATGACAAGAAAGTATTGTCTCTAACATACATTTTTTACTTCAAATTAGTTAAGAATAAAAATGATTCTGTAAAAGACATATGATGGCTATGCTTGATTGTCAACTTGACTACATGTGAAATTGCCTAAAACCCAAAAATTGACATCACAACAGAATTTTAATCTATATTTAATATGGACCACATGTTCTGCTGAAGCCTGTAAAGGAAAAAGGAAGTAAGAAGCTTTTTTGCTTTTTGCCTACTTGCTATTGACTTGCTAGCAATTTCATTCTTCCAAGAGGATTAGAGCCTACTTTGGAATTCCAGCATATACTGAAGTACAGATAAAACACCCTGCATAGTGAACTTATCAGCTATTGGACTGTCTGTTAACAGCCAGTCATTGTTAGATCAGCTAGACTACAGCCTATAATTCATTCTAATAAATCTCTTTCTTCTCACTTTCTCTGTTTCCTCACTTTCTCCTATACAATCGTCTTTCATCTCTCTGTGTAACTATATCTGTCTACATATCTTTCATCTATCTATCATCTATCTATATACATATGTACACTCATAATAACATATATGCATATATACATACATGCATACATATATACAGAGGTCTATGAGGTCTGTTACTCTAATTAACCCCTATTAACCCTTAGTCATTCCATAAAAGTGAATATTTTTAAAAATCATATATAGATGAAACAATATCTATCCTTATTTTGCCCTAGTTTTATTTCTGCTTTTGTAATAAAACACACTTATAAAAATTATTGTAGGGAGTATGGGCTTGTTTCAACTTACAGTTCTACCTTACAGTTCATCCTCATTAGGAAGACATGACAGGAACTTCAAACAGTTCAACCTATGGTACCCACAGTAGATAGAAACAACCCCTTGCATGCATACTTCTTTGTGTCATGGGCTCAACTTAATTTTCCCCTTAATATGATAAAGAATTCTAAATGTGACAATTTGGAAAATGCTCAAAATATATTATAAGGTAAGTACAAAAAAAGTCAGTGTTTTTTATGCCAAGACATTAACATATCCAGATAAGTACAACATCATAATTTGACGAAGATTTGCAAAAATGATTTTCCAAGATTATGGTGCTCAGTGCTTACTCTGAGTAGCAGTTCAGAGATTGTGGGAAAGAGAGTGACCTGGTGTTCACTCCAAATGCCAAATTTTGTATTTCTTGAACAAAAGGCAGCATACCAGTAGGTCATGACTCACAGTTCCAGGTTCCTTTTGAATGACTCCTAGGACACGTGGTCCTAGGCTCATGGCACCGAACACCTTTTAGTACTTGAACACTACTCCTGAGTTCTAGAAATATAGAAATTCAGCATTAAGACCCCAGGTTCTACCGCCTCCTTAAGGACAACAATTGGATAACAGGGAAAGGGTCCCAGTGTCTGTTTCATAGTTCTACTTGTGTCCCTATTCAGACTGAATAGACAGTAGGATCATACAGTGTCCATAGTCAAATTGGCACATTCCGGCTGAGTCTGAGAACCAAGATCACAGGGTTGCATAGTGAACTATGCAAGGAATCTACCGTACTGCTACCTCTGAACTGCCAGCATCTGTTTGTGTTACCCCAAGGAAAGGATAGTACCCCAGTTGCCAGACATACACTGTACCATCCTTAGACCTCCAGGCTACTCTCAACATTCAGAGGATGACTCTGAATTCCAGAGATATGTAGATATAGTGTATGTTTCAAGGTTCAACTAGATGTCTTCAGAAGAACAACAGAAGTTCTCTGGATTACACAGGTTATAAACCCATACTGTAATTCCTTGCCTATAGGACCAATGGGGACACAAACAGCAGAACACAGTTGTAGGCTAAGGGCAGAGATTCAGCCCCCAGACTATGAAACAGGGCTATAACCACATGCATAAACAAGCAAGTTCCAGGAAAAATGAGCCAGTGCTAGGGACACTAGGATGGTTAAAGGCCAGAATATGAACACAATCAATGAAACCCAGGATAATATGAAGATAAGCTATGGATATACAAACACAGCCAAAACACTGGAAAATGACTCTTTAATCATGATTTTGAAGATGTCAGAGCCTTTTAAGAGGAAATGAATAAATCCCTCAAAGAAATACAGAAAAATACAAGCAAAATAATTGAGTCTTTTTAAAAATTTATTTATTTTTATTAATTTATTTTTGTTACATCTCAATGTTTATCCCATCTCTTGTATTCTCCCATTACTCACCCCCCCCCATTCTCCCATTATTCCCTTCCCCTATGACTGTTCCTGAGGGGGATTACCTCCCTCTATATATTCTCATAGGGTATCAAGTCTCTTCTTGGCTACCTGCTGTCCTTCCTCTGAGTGCCACCAGGTCTCCCCCTCCAGGGGACATGGTCAAATGTGAGGCACCATAGTACGTGAGAAAGTCATATCACACTCTCCACTCAACTGTGGAGAATATTCTGACCATTGGCTAGATCTGGGAAGGGGTTTAAAGTTTACCTCCTATGTTGTCCTTGGCTGGTGCCTTAGTTTGAGCGGGACCCCTGGGCCCAAATCTGCCTATCATATTGTTCTACGTAGTATCAAATGGCTGAGAAACACTTAAAGAAATGCTCAACCTCCTTAGTCATCAGGGAAATGCAAATCAAAACAACTCTGAGATTCCATCTTACACCCATCAGAATGGCTAAGATCAAAAACTCAAGCGACACCATATGCTGGCGAGGATGTGGGGAGAGATGAACTCTCCTTCATTGTTGGAGGGAATGCAAACTAGTACAGCCACTTTGGAAATCTATCTGGTGCTATCTCAGAAGAATGGGAATAGGGCTTCCTCAGGACCCAGCTATTCCACACCTTGGAATATACCAGAAGATGCTCCAGCACACAACAAGAAAATTTGCTCAACCATGTTCATAGCAGCCTTATTCATAATAGCCAGAACATGGAAACAGCCTAAGTGTCCCTCAGTAGAAGAGTGGATAAAGACACTGTGGTACATATACACTATGGAATACTACTCAGCTATTAAAAACAAGGAACTCCCGAAATTTGTGGATAAATGGATTGAGCTAGAAATGATCATAATGAGTGAGTTAACCCAGAAGCAGAAAGAATCAAATGGTATATACTCACTTATATCTGCATACTAGCCCAAGGGGCATGTCCCACGAAAGCCTTCACTTACCAGGAAACTGGGACAGAGGGGAAGGCATCCTATTGGAACTCTAAATGAGAGACGCATGGGAGAATAGCAAACTAAAAGGATACAGAGGGTCCTAGAAATAATTGAGTCTTTTAAAAAGGCATTGAATGAATCACTTAAAGAAAACTGGAAAACACAATCAAATAAGTAAATGACATGGATGAAATATTTCAAGACCTAAAAATGAAAATAGAATCTATTAAAAAAACAAAGTGTGAGGAAATCCATAGATGTAAAATTTAGAGAAAAGAAAAAGAATGACAAAGATAAATATCACCAACAAAACACAAAGAGATGAAAAGAGAATCTGAAGCATAAAAGATGCAATTGAAGAAATTGATACATCTTTCCAAGAATATATTAAATTTTAAAAAATCTTGACAAAAAACATTCAAAATCAAGGATACAATGAAAAGATAGAAACTAAGAGTAATAGGAATAGAAGAAAAGATTCCTAGGTACAACGATTAGAAAATATTTTCAACAAAATAGGATGTAAATTCTCCAACTTAAAAAATGATTTTCCTTTAAATATACAAAAAGTTTACAGAACACCAAGTAATTAAGACAGAAAAAAATCCTCTTGTCATATAATTATAAAAACACTAAATCTACAGAATAAAGAAAATATTAAAGGGACAAGAGAAGAAGACAGAGTAACATATGAAGGAAGGCCTATCAGAATCACTCCTGACTGATCAATAAAGATCATGAAAGTCAAAAGAGCCTGGGAAGATGTCATGCAGGACCTAGGAGACCACCTATGTCATCCTAGACTACTATATCCAGAAAAGATTTCAATCATCATAAACAGAGAAAACAAGATATTCCACAACAAAACCAAATTTAAACAATAACTTTCCTCCAATCCAGCCCTACAGAAGATACTAAAAGGAAAACTCCAACCCGCCAAGGTCAACTACACACAATGAAATAAAGGATATAAATAACTTCACTATACCAAAGCCTTAAGAAAAACACATAAACACACATCAGCTGAAAAGATAGATATTATCTATGAGTAAAGGGATAGAAAACATTTTTACAGGCAAATGGACCAGAGAAGTAAGCTGGAATAGCCATTCTAATATCTAATTAAATAGATTTTCCATCATAATTAATCAAAAGAGTTGAGGAAGACACTTCATTCTTATCAAAGGAAAAATTCACCAAGAAAACATCTCAATCCTGAACACCTATACCCCAAATAAAAGGACACCTACCTTTGTAAAAGAAACATTACTAAAGCTTAAATCACACTGCAATCCCCACACATTAATAGTGGTAGACTTCAACACTCTGTTTTCACCAATGGACAGATAATTTAGACAGAAACTAAACAGAGAAATAATGAAACAAGCAGAGGTCATAAGTCAAATGGACATAATAGATATCTAAGGAACTTTTTATGCAACCTCAAAAGAATATACTTTCTTCTCAACACTGCATGGTACCTTCTCTAATATCAACCACAGAGTCAGTTGTAAAGCAATCTTCAACCAATAAAACAATTCAAACTATCACATTGCAATTTATCAGATCATTTTGGATTAGCCCTGATCTAACTTTAACAACATAAACATCAAAAAGCCTACATATTCATGGGAACTCAACAACTCCCTACTCAATGACCACAGGTTCACGGAAGAAATAAAGAAATAAATTGAAGACACCCTAAAATTACATTATATTGAAGGCGTAGCATACACAAACTAGAGAGACACAATGAAAGCAGCATTTAGTGGAAAGTTCACAGTGTGGAGTGCCTCCATAAAGATATTGGAGATATTCCATACTAGAAACTTAACACCTAACTGAAAGTTAGGGAGAAAAAAAAAAGATGCAAACATACACAAGAGAAAAAGTATGTAGGAAGTTATCAAACTTGTGTATGAAAAATAATAATTTAGAAACAAATAGATCAATACAAAAATTAGTGAAACCAAGAACGGGTTCTTAAAGAAAAGCAATAAGATAATCAAAACCTTAGCCAAACTAACAACAACAACAACAACAACAACAACAACAACAACAACAAAAAACCCGGAAAGGCAGTATTAAAATCAACAAAATCAATAATAAAAGGGGGATACATAAAAACAGACACAGAGAAATCCAATGATTCATTAGTTCTTATTTCAAAAGCCTTGACTATAGAAATTTTGAAAAATCTAAGTGGAAGGGAACATTTTCTTGATAGATGTCACATGCCAAAGTTATATCAAAATCAGGTAATCAAGTTAAACAATCCTATAATTCTCAACAAAATAGGAGCAGTCATTACAAATCTTCCATCTTCCAAAAGCCCAGGGACAGATGGCCAGATGGAGAGAATTCTACCACACTATTCAAAGAATAGATAATACCAAAACTTCTCAAACTAGTCCTTAAAGTACAAACAGAAGGAACATTGTCAAACTCATTCAATAATGCCATGGTCACTCTGCTACCTAAACCAGACAAAGAACAAATAAAGAAACAGTATTTCAGGACAATTTACCTTATAAACAGTGATGCAAAAATATTCAAGAAAATACTTAAACCAAATTAAAGAACACATCAAAAATACCATTCTATATGATTCGGTAGGATTAATCACTGCCATGAAGGGGTGGTTGAATATATGAAAATCCATCAGTGTAATCGACCCTATAAACAAACTGAAAGGAAATAAATACATGATCATCTCATTAGATGGCAAAAAAAAATCATTCAAGAAAATCAATAGTCCTTCACATTAAAAAACTGACCCAGGGATCCTGCTGGCTCCAGCCAAGGACAATACGTGCAGTAAACTTTGAACCCCTACCCAGATCTAGCCAATGGACAGGACATTTTTCACAGTTGAATGGAGAGTGGGGACTGACTTTCACACGAACTGTGGTGCCCCATATTTAACCACATCCCCTTGATGGAGAGGCCTGGTAGCACTCAAAGGAAGGATAGCAGGCTACCAAGAAGAGGCTTGATACACTATGAGCATATACAGGGGGAGGAGGTCCCTCTCAGTCACAGTCATAGGGGAAGGGAGAAAGAGAAAAATGGGAGGGAGGAAGGAATGGGAGGATACAAGGGATGGGATAACAATTGAGATATAATATAAATAAATTAATAAAATATATTTTTTTAAAAGTCTTGGAAAGATAATAGATGAAAGGCACATACTTGTGGAAGAAATGTGACCTTGCCTTAAACTGGGCCACAGATAAAAGCAGTCTTGCATGGCTTGACCCAATTGAGACACCCCTCCTCATATTCTACTGAGATAAACATCTATGATATGTGGATAAGAGGCAAATGGCCCCAGGATTGAAGACAGGGGCTGGGGAGTCCAGCCACACTATAGTATTGCAAAACAACCATCTTTAGGAGGAAAAAAACAGCGAGAGAGAGAGAGATCATAGGTTCTGGCCCAATGGCTCTGGGGCTTGGAGTGAGCAATGAGGACAAGAGAGGAGGTTGTAGAATTTGGCCATGGATAGCGCAGCTTCTACTGTCTGGTAGAGGATCTGCTAGATTCCCAGAGGATTATGCGAAGGGATTCATCCTGCAGAACTCATACCCAAGTTTCATTCTCGTTCTCCTTAATCTTCTTTCCCTACTGTGTAGCATAGTCAGGTTGTAAGGGAGATACATTTGTTTAACAAATTCGTAATTAATAATATTCAATTGTTAAGGAACCAGAGCCAACAAATACCTTAACACAATAAAGACAAAATATAACAAAGAAGTTGCAAAGATCAAACTAAATGGAGAGAAACCTAAAGGAATCCCACTGAAATCAGAGACAAGGCAAAGTTGCCCACTCTCACCATATCTCTTCAATATAGTACTTGAAATCATAGCAAGAACAATACGACAACTAAGGAAGTTCAAGAGGAAACAAATTAGAAATAAAGAAGTCAATGTTTTGCTATTCAGAGACGATATAGTATACATCAGTGACCAAAAATTCTACCAGGGAACATTTACAACTGAAAAACACCTTTAGCAAAAATGGCTGGATACAAGATTTTTAAGAGATCAGGTGGCCTCCTTTATACAAAAGACAAAAAGTCTGAGAAAATTTTAAGAAACTACATGTTTAAAACAGCCACAAATAATATAAAGTATCTTGGTGTAACTCTAATGAAGCATGTCAAAAATCTGTATGACAAGATGTTCATGTCTCTGAAGAAAATGCATTCAGAAGACAGAAATATGCACCATTCTCATGGATTGGTATGATTAAATTAGCCAAAAATGGACATTTTACCAAAATCAATCTACAGATTTGATGCAATTCCTCTTTATAGACCTTGAAATAATAGTTCTAACATTCAATGACAAAACAAAAACCCAGAATAGCTACACCAATCCTATACAATGAAAATTCTTCTGGAAGTATCGCCATCACTGTCTTCAAGCTATACTACAAAGCAATAGAAATAGAAGCTGCATACTACTGGCACAGAAATAGACTGGTTGATGATTTTTTATGTAGAAAATAAAGTTTGAGCACTTGATCAGAAACCCACACTTGCTGTCCTTCTTCATGTCTCCTCTCCCCCACTCATCTGCCTCACATACAGGTACACGTTGAAGACCCTGCGGGGCTGGCACAATGGGACATCATTTAAAAAACAAACTTCTTAAATATAATAGTAAAAGAAAGAGAAGACTTCCAGCTCAATAGCATAGACCAGATCTGCAGCAAAGTCACAGGAGAAAATGCTTCCATACTAAGATAAGATAAATCCATACTGAAACACAGAGCTGTCAGGTCTCAACTCACAGGAAAAATCAAATCAGGGTTCACCTGAAAGAGGGAGTGGGGATTGAAAGTAGGATACAGAGACACAAGAAATAACGAATCAAGTCAGGACATTTCTGATTAAGATTCACTTTATTGCTGACCAGCAGGAACATATATATGGCAAGGTCAATATGATCTATTCTTATCTCACTCACCCTAGGCCCCGGGCAAGAATGCAATAGCCTAAATCACTCCTTGTAGAACTTCATAGTTCTCTGAATAGCTCCTAGTTGAGACTTCTCTACCTCTTTCAAAGGTAAATAGTCCAAGGATGGCCTAGAACACAAGACCTCGTGGCAAGGTAAAGGTCAGCAACTCGAAGGTCACAGCATACAGGCTAAGCACAGGACTTCTCACATGGCAGAATTTGGCATGGGTCCCCATATATGGCCCTACTAAAATAGAATTATGGAAAGCCTGTCTTAGGACAGTGAGTAGGCACTTATGGTTGCCCGTCATTGGCATATGAATTCCATCATTCATAGCCTGTCTTAGGATCAATAAGGCTCAGACTCATTGTTGCCTCTCTCTGGCTTGCCTCCATATCAACACATGAAGAAGGGCAATGTCTTTGAGCTCTGTGCCATGTGCTTGTGCTAGTATCGGCTGTGACTGCTGTGACATGAGCTGTGTTAAAAAGGACGGAAGGCACAGGCTATAATCCTGAGCCCTCCCATCTTTCCAATTCTAATCAATGCCCTAGATTTTTGTTAATTCTAAGGAGACTATATTGAATGAATCCAGCTGCATTCTAGGGAAGTCTAGCATGACATTGTAACTTGCTCAGACATCTCTAACTGCTTAGTTAAGGCATGAACAATAGTAGATAGGAAAATAATCACAGAATAATAACAGATTTTAACATTCAACAGCACACCATAAATCCCTTTTCAGTTCTCCACAGTCCTTCAGATGAGACTGACCCTAACAGTTGGGGTGGAAAAGTATGTATAAAGCTTAAAATCTGGGTTTCTGGAAGGAAAATATTCCGGAGGAGTCCCTGCAAAGCACCAACTCCAAAGTTCAGTCAGGTCCATAAAGTACAATGCCTCATAGGTACCGTAACACTTGACCCCTTTCCTCCTCCAACACAGGGAAATCAGGCAATTAGTGATAGCTCAAGAAGCAGGTTGGAGAAGAGAAGGATCAGGAATCAATGTCCAATAAAGATTCCCCTCTGACCTCAGGATCATCAGCAAACTCATCCATGTCAGCATGGATGCACAAGCCTCTCAGGTAGCCAGCGTGTTCCTGTGAGAAAACACAAACAGAGCCTCGACCCCATATTAATGCAGGGTCAGGTCCATTCCATTGTCCAATTAAGGGATCCCTCCATTTCACTCTAGCAAAGGATGATTGAGTACTTTTGTGCCAGAATCAATCAACTGCAGAATTTTTTTTTGGCATCAAGCAGTAAAAATTTTAAAATAAAGAGAATATGACTCAAAGCATTTTTAGGTGATTGGGAGTAAATTTCCCCCTTCTTCACTTTTTGTAACTAGGTTTTTATGGTAGAATGAGCTCGTTCCACCATACCTTGTCCTTGAGTATCTGTAATATGTTTTATGGAATAAGAGTCACAAATTTTTTGAAAAGCTTTGTTGACATACCATGGTCCATTATCTGTCTTGATGGCCTTAGGCACACCAATGTGAGAAAAGGCAGACAGACAGTGAGCAATCACATTTGTTGTGGCTTCTCTGAAGTGGAGAGAAGCATTTAAATATCCAGAATATGTGTCTATAGACATGTGAACGTATTTTAACTCACCAAATTCAGTATATGAGTAACATCCATTTACCAAAGTTGATTAGGCACTAGTCCTCTGGGATTAACTCCCAGATGTACAGAAAGAAACTGAGGACATTTGGAGCATGCCTTCACAATGGGTTGAGCTTGCTCTTTAGTAATCCTATATTGAAGTCTTAGACTTCGGCTATTAATATGATATAAATCATGAGCTTTTTGCATCTGTTCTATGTTTTTAAGGCATACTAAGTTTTTGGTAGCTGCATCTGCTAATGCGCTACCTGCAGCCAAAGGTCCAGGTAGGTCAGTGTGAGCTCTTAAATGTCCTGTAAAAAAGGATGTCTTCTCTTTTGAATAGCTGTCTAGATTTGAGAAAATAATCCACTAGCCTGTGATTGGTATTGGATTTGTCCTGCAGTTTTTAGGCGAGGAACTGCCTTTGCCACGTAGCCACTATCTGAATATAGATTAAATGAACAGAAGGCATACCATTGGAAAACAGTAGCCCCTGCCTGTAGCTCCGCGATTTGAACAGACTTAGCAGTAGTAGGAATAACATATGCCTGCCCTTCTTTAGCTAAAAAGTTAACATTCCATTGAGGATTCCCTGCTTGAGCATTAAGCTCAGCAGTATTTATTACATCATCCAAGAATTCTACTTTCCATAACAAATAATTTCCTCCATCTAAACACACTTTGCTTAATGTATCCCAGTCAGCAGGGGCAAGGTTGACATTCACTAATGCAACAACCAGTGCTATGGTAAATGGAGCAGTGAGTCCATACTGAGCACAAGCAGTCTTTAATTCTTTTATTTGTTTCCATTCTAAAGGGACATACTGTTTGGTTTGACAACCCTGAAAATCTAGCACTCCTGCAACTGGAAAAGTGAGCTCATTACTCATTTCTTGTCCTGTGTTTCCAACTCTTGCCATTCCAGACTCTAATGGGGACATACTCTGAAGGCTATTTATTAGACTGGAAGCCTTCTCTCTCTGTCCGCAATGACTTTTCTCAACATCATCGTCAATCCTTGTTCTTTCTCATTCTCTCTCTACTTGTTTTCATCTCTTAGCTAAGTTAACTTTTTCCTCCAGGGCCTGAACCAGTCCCTGAAGTTTTTCAATGGGATCTTGTTGCTCTAGGGGTGCTGTAGACGGGGGATGCCTGTCATGTTCGTTAGAGCAAGCAGCTTCCCTTTCTATATCTTCCTTATCATTATTTCTGGATTTTCTTTTATCTCCTTCCAAGACATCTTCAGCTTGTGATAATAAATCTCTCATTTTGTCCTTCTCATGTCTGGGATCAAGAACATACCTGATCAAATACCAAAGGGAATAAACCATGGCAGGTATCTCTTCAGATCGATCAGTAACATGCAATCTTTTACCAACTTTATCCCAAGTTTTTAAGCTAACCACTTCTTCTTCTTCAAAAAACCATGGGCATACTTCACTGACAAAAATCTAAAATTTCATCTAATTGTCCTTTATTTACTCTTATTCCTCACGTTTGAAACTTCTTTTTCAATGTCTCTCTGAATAAATCTTTACTATTGCTCTGTTCCATATTTGTGCTGCTTACCTTGCTTTTTCTCTGCGAAGCTGATGGCTTCGGAGCAAAAGCCCACTTGTTTTTCACTCTTCTTTTTATGCCATTTCTTTGCGAAGTTGATGGCTTTGGAGCAAAAGATCCACTTGTCTTTCACTCTTCTTTCCTTGCAACGTCCCTCACTTAGCCCCTCGTTTTCAGTCCCCTGCTCAGGCGCCAAATGTCGGATACCAGCCCAAGGGAAAAATCGAATCAGAGTTCACCTGAAAGAGGGAGTGGGGATTGAAAGTAGGATACAGAGACACAAAAAATAACGAATCAAGTCAGGACATAGGCCCCGGGCAAGTATGCAATAGCCTAAATCACTCCCTGTAGAACTTCCTAGTTCTCTGAGTAGTTCCTAGTTGAGACTTCTCTACCTCTTTCAAAGGTAAACAGTCCAAGGATAGCCTAGAACACAAGACCTCATGGTGAGGTAAAGGTCAGCAACTCGAAGGTCACAGCATACAGCCTAAGCACAGGATTTCTGACATGGCAGAATTTGGCTCGGGTCCTCACACAGAGCATCAACTAAATAATGTAAAATCCCCACAGAAAATGATATATAAAATACTTAGTGTGCAGAAAAAAGAAATCACATTGAACTTTCCAGGAGGAAAAAAAAAAACATAAGCCACATAAAAAGTAAAATATATCATAATAATAGCTATTTTCTCAAAGGAAACTCTGAAAGCCAAAGGATAAACCAGAGCAATACATTTCATTCTTAAAAGACAATAGCCTACCTTGACTAATGTACCAAACAAAATTAACTGATGGTGATAAAATAGGCATCCCACAATATAAACAGCCTAAAATATTTATATCTAATGGAAAAAAACTAAAGAAAATACAAGAAGTCATGGTTTTGTGTGAAAACAGTAATAAGTAAGCTAAGAGTCTGTACAAAGAAAATGAATATCAGTGTACTTTGTGTTTAATAATTAGAGTATTGTTTATTTCCACAAAATACTTAACAGTCTTAAAATGAAAAATCAAGTTACACACTTCCAAAGTACAATGGTACAGTGTATACATTACCATTCTGATAGTGAGAAAATGGTTCGTTGTATTCTTTTTATTTTCATTTCCTTAATTTCAGCTCTTATTTTATTATGCCTTATCATCTGGTGACTTATATTTTGCTTTTTCATGTTTCATTAAAATCTTGAAGTCAATCAGTGAGCTACATGAAATATCATTTTATAACTTAAATATTTAACCCTAAAACTCTTCCTATTACAACAAATGACATTGAGAATATATGAGTCTTATCTTGACATTCTAGTTGTGAAAAGAATATAGGAACTGACTAAAACTCAGGCTCAAGAACCTTTTTATTTGAGTTTAAAAAAAATAAAAATCCCAGGATAGGTAAGGTGTCAATCTCAGAAGTTTACCACAGAAGAAGAAAGAAAGGAATACAGAAAAAAAAAGGTATGTTGTTTTTGCTGACATGGAGGTCAGACATCTGTCAAAGAAAAAGCCACATGGTGAGAGTCAGAAGCTTTCCAGAAAGAGTTACAAAGGCAAAAACATTAGGGAAGATCATCATGTAAGGAAAAGCATGTGTAAAATATCTATAAAGAAAAATAAAAGTTAAGTTTTTCTTAATAATCCACAAAACCATGCAGATATATGAACCAGCATCACTGTGCTGCTGAAGAGATTACACTGGAGTCAGGAACTGGGCAAAGGAAAATTTTAGTATCTCTTTATAGGAAAATTTATTCTGCTAATCTCTTTAGCATAGTTTAAGGTTATTCTTTTCCTATGGGTAGGCCCTTGTAAACTGAAGGTTCTGGTATTTGTTACCTTTCTATTGCTATAAGAAAACACCAAAAAAGAAAATTTATAAAAAGAAGGTATAGTTGAGCTTATTTACTTAATTCCAGGGAAATGTGATCCCATTGTGATAAGGAGATATGGCAACACATGGCAGAAATGGCTGCTGAAACATAGAGCTGAGGACCCATACTCTAAACGTCTACAAGCAGAAATTTTCTAGAGTGATACTTTAACCTGTTGAGCCTTGCCTCGAGTGATGCATTTGCTCCAAAAGGATCAAACCATTTAAGCTTCCCCTAACAGCTCCATCATCTGAGTACCAAGAGCCTTCATATGCCTGAGATTGTGGGGAATATCTCTCACTCAAATCTCCACACTGTAAGTTCTTCCCTGAACCCATAGGTCCATGGCCATATAATAATGCAAAATGTATTTAATTAAACCTTAAATTTTTTCAGTTTTTCAGCATCACAACACTATTTAAAGTCAAAACTCTTGCTTGAGATTTAAGGGAATCTCTTTATTGTAACCACTCTTAAAATGAAAAACCAACTTACACACTTCCAAAGCACAATGGCACAATATCTGCATTACCATTCTGACAGTGAGAAAATGGTTCATAGTAAAGAAATACTGGACCAAAACACACTTCAAGGTTGTTTCAGGACCCAGTCAGGGAAATGGTAGTGCTTTCATTCAGGGTGGTTCTTTTCACATCAATTAGCTGAAAAATTACAATTCCGTCACAAGAATAGCCACAAAACTTCTGAGAATACTTTATTTTATTATGAAGGTTTTTTAAACTCATGCTCTACTTATGGAATAACTTGCTATTGCTTAGCATGAGTATCTATTTCCTGAATGGTAACTATGTGTGTGATAAGCATATTACACATCATTTTTTTCCTCCACTGCAGTGGCTGGGCACTGTAGCACCTCACATTTTAGTTTTAATGTATACTTTTGTTTGTTGTTATATTTATTTATTCTTCAATATTCCTTAGTTCATAATAGCAGAAATATTCAGAGACTTAACACATATGCTTTCTTTATTTTCTATCCTTTTAAAGCAAGGATTCTGTTCTCTTTTTTAATACCCAGGATACTCTAAGTATTACCTTCTCTATAAGATGAGAGAAAATATTTGAGGCTATTCACAAGAGTTCAAGGCATCTGTGAGGCATTATTTCTTATTAAATATTAGTGTTTTTAAATTGTCCTTATAGGATCATCATGAACTTATGTTATCTTTTACTCTCTACCCAGTTTTTGTTCCTGTTTTTTCCAGTCCATCTCGCCTTCTCTTTGCTAATTATTTTAATGCCATTATTATTTCTATTCTCACATTCTTTAATATTTCTTCCTGTAAAATACAATGATCTCTTCCTTTCTATTTCTTTGAACTACAAGTCTAGACTTAAACACACTCACAACTAGTAAATTAAAGTTTGCATAGGAGATGAGACAAGCTCTTTGATTTCCATATCTGGCTTATTTTGTTTATTGTATTGATTTTCAGTTTCATTGTTTTAATGCTAATGACATTGTTTTACTTTTTTTAAAAGCTGATTGACATTTTGCAGTACATATATCTGCTATTTTTTAATCCATTCATCTGTTGAGAAACATCTAGTCCCATTTCTTGAATATTGTGAACAGTGCAGCAATAAACATGAATGTGAAAATATTTTTGTTTTATGTTAACCAGAGTCCAGGTACATACACAATAGTTATATATCTGATCAAGAGGTTATTTTCTTTTCAGTTTTTAGAAGATCATCTGTACAGGTTTCCACAGTGGGTGCACATATCTACCAGTAGTGAGAAAAAGTTACTCCTTCCACTCATCCATACCAATGTTTGTTGTCATTTTCTTTTTCTTTTATTGTTTGTTAATTTTACATCCTCACCATAGCTTCATCTCTCCACTCTTCTCAGTCCCACCCTCTCTCACTCTGCCCTATCCCCTCTTTCCATATTCCCCAGAAAAAAGAGAGTCCCATTACCCTTTCACTTTAGCTCCTGAAGTCCCATCAGTACTGAGAATGTCTTCTTCCCCAGTGGCCTGGGAAGAGCCGTCTATACTCCCATTAATAGAGGGCTAACATGAATCTTTAGCATCCAGGTGGCTACACCTTTGTCGGGGCATAGGTCTAGTCTATGCATGGTCCTTGGTTGGTACTTCTGCCTCAACGAGCTTCTCTGGGTCCTGGTTAGTCGGCTCTACTGCTGTTCTTCTGTAGCTACTGTCACCTCCAGGTCCTTGTAACAATCCTGTGCCCTACTTTTGCACCAGACTCCCTACACTTACACAAATGTTATGCTGTGAGTTTCAGCTTCTGTTTCTATCTGCTGCTGGGGGGAACTTCTCAGAGGAGAAGCTTCCTATCTGCAAGCAACCAGAATATAGTTTATATTGTCAGGTGTTATATCTTTCACACACGTGGTGGGGCTTGGGTTGTGCCAGGCATTCAGTGGACATTCCTTCAGTCTCTGCTCTATCTGCTCTATGTTTTTACCTGAACATACTGTAGGCAGATAAATTCTGTGTCAATGTTTTGGTGGGTGGCCTGGCCATTTTTTTTCTTGATGATAGTCTTTCTGCCTTGTGTGATATGGGAACTATAGTCAGACTGAATTTGTATTTCCCTGAGTGCTAAGGATTGCAGGAATTAGAGAGGCCCATCTGGAAACAGTTGGTGACCTAGGAATCTACTTCATGTGCTGCAACACACAATCATGGCACTTCGTGCACAATGTACATTATACTTCTGTTTTTGCTGACTAGAATGTAGCATATTTTGCAATAGAATGTAGGTACTCAATGGCAATAACTTCTGTACTTGAAACAGGTTGGGTACTCTTATTCAAAGGGCTGTAACACAGAATTGCTAAATTCTTAGCAATTTTTTTGTGAATACATGAAAGGCCAACCCCCAGATTATCATTTTTCTAAGTCCAAGCAAATTTCTTCTCATGAGAACAGTACTGATCAATGATACAAGTAAGCCATTGTGCTTGGAAATAAAGGTCAGCAGAGTATAACTTCAATTTTACTCACAGGTGATGAGTATGGGTTGATAGACAGGCTGAGAGAGTGACATATAAACTGCAGAAAAATTCATCAGTCAGAGTTACCTTGTGCAGACATCCAAAGGTATTTCACTTGAGATGAAGGGAGTGATTTAGTTCAAAAGATTTTTCATTCTCTTTCTTATTTGAAAATGCCAATTCATTATTACACCTGCCAGTGAACATGCTTACTCAATAATGTATTTTAGTTTGCTTTGATCAGGCTCTCAGCATTCTGTCTTAAAATTAATGTATCCAAACTTCTGGAAGAAGAGTTCCATGGTCTCTCTAACACTATATCTTCCTTGTTCAATTGCACCAGGAAATCAGATTTTAGACTTCTTTCCACATTTTCATGTTGAAGACTTATTGAATAATATTTTTAATACACCCATCCAAGAAATTATTTTGTAATCCATAATGCATCTTTCATTAAAAGTTTATTATTTACTAACAGGAAAATCTCACATTGTAATGTTCACTAGCCTCTATATATAGCAATATATTATCTCACACTTCCTAGGAGAGGAAAAAAATTACTGAAATGGAGTGACTTTTATAATTAAAGATTAAGGCAAATAGATGGTAGATACAAGGTACCAGACAAAGTAGGTAGACTGAAGCAGAATAGTAACATTACTACCTTTTCCTATCATTAAAAAATGAGGAACATTGGATTGTAAAAGTTGGTTCATTGGAAGCAGCTTTTGGCAGCTACATAAAGGGAGAAAAATATAGAAAAAGCAATAGATAGTGAGGGAAAGGGAAATTTCTGTCGTGAAGTGCAGGCTATGTCAGCCATGTCCTGCAGCAGATAGGGATTGAGGAGTGCTGGGGGAACCTGGAGCTGTTTGTCTTGGCCTTAGAGCACACCATTTTGCCTTTTGCAAATTGATAAGGAGCAAATTTGATTATCTTATGTTCTTCCTCTTGGCAGTAGGGCAGTGATAGATGGTTAAAAGCTGATGTGTTGGCCAGGTACTGAAAGAACAGGATGTTGCATTTGTTGTATGGAGTCTGCATTCTTCTGCAGCTGGGAATGGCAATGCAAGTCCAGCTAGGAGAAACAATTCTTGTCCAGTTTGCAATTGTGGGTACCTGCTTTGACAGTGTCTCAGATGTAGGCAGTTTGGCAGGATACTGGAATATATATATGGGCAGAAGACAAAGTTAGTAGGTTAGGGAGAAAATTCCTTTTAGGTGTCTGTTTGAAACTCTTGGGAAACCAAAGAGAACAGGCTTGAGACAATGCTGACAATTCATAAAATTTTTGAGAGAGTAAAGAAAAGGTCTGGATATAAGAAACTTCCTTCAATTTTACCTGATTGCTGGCAATAATTAAAACAGTTTAATTTTGGAATTGTCCAAGTTGGATTATGGAGGCATGTAAGCTTAGAAGCCCTTAATATGACCAAAGGGATTTGAGATTCTCAGAAGGCATTCAAGAGGAGCCTGGAGAAATGGTGAACAGATTGTTTTTCATGGGCAGCAGCAGTGGCATCAGATGCAGAAGCAGAAGCAGAAACAGAGGTAGGGGAAGCAACAGTTTTGCCCAGTGAAATAAGTCCTAGTTGAAGATTAGCGAAAACAAACAGCCAGTCATACGGACTTGGGATGTTAGCTGATCTTGGTGGATGAAAGGTAGCAATCAAGTGGTTAGATGAGGGGAGTCCAAGAAACAGTGAAAAATGTGATGAATCTCACCCTCAGAGATATGAAATAGGTGAGTAACTTAGGCTTTGGACTGACAGTACTTATCTGGACTCCATTTGACCTAAGAGATGGATTTCCTCTAGCTAACAAGAATCCTTTTAAGTTCATAAAGGGAGATAAATTCAGCAGCATCATTGTTTGTAATCTGTACTGAAATACACATTGTTAGACATGTGTGTATACATTGTAGGAAAAGTGCAGTAGACATACAGTAATAGTACAGGCTTGAGGAAATAACTTTGTTTTAAGATACGCTCATGAAACACCTTGAAAGCTTTTAGCAATAGATGAAATTGACAATTAAATTTTGGTCTCCTGCATATGAAGAGGGCTGGGAAGGTTCCTGAAGTCTCCCATGATAAAAGCTGGCGATATGACTATGTAACCTGGGTATGAGTTTAACACAGATGAATAGCATTACCCTGTTTGGTGAGGCTGCTGAATTTAAGAGTTATCTGTTCTCCACCAGTTCAAGGAGCTTGAAGGCTGGAAATGTGCACATTTCTTGTGCTGGTAGAACCTCCAGTGATTGGGACAGAGAACAAGCCTGCATGTGAGCAGTGACATCCATAGGGTACGTTTGCAAACTATTTAGGCTGTGGTATCACTGTCCCATTATGAGTGTAGCAGCTGTGAAACCATGTCTCCTTTGGCTGCATCTGAAAGAGGTCTGTGACAGAGCTCACTCATGCTATACTCCAGCAGGAAGGAGAATATAGACTTTTATTTTCCTCAGGTAATATTTAAGGCCTGAACCATTTGCTGTAACTGAGCCTGCTATTAAGGCCCTCTCGGGTTTTAAAGATTTGCCAGTTCTTATATGGGGCTCAGGACACATGTTCACCCTTTTAATTAAAATGGCAATGAGAACACAGTCTTGTCTACCTTAAGAATATTTAAATAGAGAACTTTGTTCATAGTTTATGTTAATACTTAAAGACTAAGACTTTAGGGTTTATTTCTGTTAAGTTGGAATCTTAATAACACAAGTACAGTCCAAAACGAGCAGAAGAGTTTTGGATCACCAATATTATCACGTTTACAATTTTAGGCTAAACATGGTTTAAAGCAATGGTTTAAAATGTAATTTTGCTAAGATATGGATATTAATATAGTAGAACATGATAGAGTAACTTTAAAAACCGTATGAAACTCATTAGCCAGGAGTGGTTGAATCCAGATTAGCTGATGATAGGAGAGCATAGATTAGAATCAAACATTTAGATCATGATAAAAAATGATAAGAAATAAACAATTGTATACCCAATAAACAATCACATCAAAAGCCAGGTGTAATTAATATACCTAGCAAAGGCTTGGGCTGGCTGATCTCTGGGAGTAGGCATCTCACATGTACATATCTGCTGAATGACTGTCATACCTGCTATAGAAGGGGGTGGGGCCAGAGCAGCAGAGGGAAGGTAGTGGTCATGTTTGGTGGTTGCCCTTAACAAAAATGGTGGCTAGTCACCCAGTTGTCCATAAAGACAGTGGGTAGCCAAATAGATGCCCCTAACAAAGATGGTGGCTAGTCATGTGGCTGGCTTGGAGACCAAGCACCTTGACAACAGTTACACTGGGCAAATTTTAAAGTGTTAGCAGGCTGCCAGCACTGGGGCAGGTTCCCTAGAAGACTGTGAAGTGGCAAATTTAAAACCAAGATGCTGTAATAACTCAGAGTAGCAGAGAGAGGAAAGCAGAACTGCTACAGCCTCGGTCAATCCAGCCTCCATGTGGCCAGCAGGAAAGGAACATGGAGACACATGCAGGGTGGAGTGAGGAAAGTTGAGTGTTGGGGACTGAACAAGCTCAACGACTGGGGCCCAGTGGGATGGGTCCTTTTGTCCTCCCTCAGAATCAAATTATACCATCCGAGATGCATGCTTTCCAGAGACTTGGGGTCCAAACCAAGAAAAGTCGACAGCCCTATAGGAGTGCTTAGCAAATAGAGGAGGGGTAGAGGTTGAGATCCACAGGTTACTTACTAAGAATATAGCAGGCAGAGAGCAGTTAGGGGATGTGTAGCCATGGGGACAGAGTTTGGAGCAGATCTCAGCTTCTAATCTTAGTCTCAGAGGTCTTAAAAATGTCAGCAGGAAAGCTCTGTAGGTGAGCTGAGGTCCCAGATGTTGGTAGCAGGAAGGAGGAGAGCAATACAATATTTTGAGAAAGAAATTTTGAAAACAGATTCAGCTGTTCTGCTCCTTTTCGACTGTACTTGTGTTATTAAGATTTCAACTTAACAGAAATAAATACATATGGCAGATGATAGGTAGAAAGTAACAAGCAACAGTTGTTATGTTCCACAGAGTTTATTAAATGAGTATTGGGGAAGAAGGAAAGGGGGAGGGCTACCCTAGAGAAAGAGAAATTAGGGAGAGAGGATGTAAAGAGAGAGGATAGAGAGGGGAGAAGTAGAGGAAGAGAGAGAGAACATGTGGAGGGTCTGTATTTTTATGGCCCTGTGCAGGGCCATGCCCCCATGGCAAGTAAGCAATGATATCACAAGTAGGCAGACTAAAACAGAATACTAACAGTGACACTATGTATATCAAACACTTCAGAATAGGCCTTATGTCGGGACTAGTTAACAACAAATATTTGTGTATGTGCTTTTGCTTGCTTATAGTTTGGTGCTTTTGAGATTTTGGTTTTTGATTTTTGTTTTGGATGTCATTTGTTGTCTTGGTTATGGAGAATTTTGATGTTTTCTTTGTGTGTTTTCTTCTTTTTTGAGAAAAAAAACATAAAGTTTGGAGTTAGAAACAGGGAGAGGATCTAGAGTGACTTAGAGGAGAGAAAGAATATGATAAAAATATATCTGAAGTTGAAAATTAAAAAATAAAAATATTAACTCACTCATTATGATAATTTCTAGCTCAATCTATTTATCCACAAATTTTGGGAATTCCTTGTTTTTAATAGCTAAGTAGTATTCCATAGTGTATATGTACCAATTTTATCCATTCTTCTACTGAGGGACACTTAGGCTGTTTCCATGTTCTGGCTAATATTAATAAGACTGCTATGAACATGGTTGAGCAAATCTTCTTGTTGTGTGCTGGAGCATCTTCTGGTATATTCCAAGGAGTGGAATAGCTGGTTCTTGAGGAAGCCCTATTCCCATTTTTCTGAGATAGCACCAGAAAGGTTTCCAAAGTGGTGGTACTAGTTTGAATTCCCACCAGCAATGAAGGAGTGTTCCTCTCTCCCCACATCTCGCCAGCATGTAGTGTCGCTTGAATTTTTGATCTTAGCCATTCTGATGGGTGTAAGATGGAATCTCAGAGTTGTATTGATTTGCATTTCCCTGATGACTAAGGAAGTTGAGCATTTCTTTAAGTGTTTCTCAGCCATTTGGTATTCCTCTGTTGAGAATTCTCTGTTTATTTCCAAGCCCCATTTCTCAATTGGGCTTTTTGGTTTGGTGGTATTTAATTTCTTGTGTTCTTTATATATTTTGGATATTAGCTGTTTGTCAGATGTAGGGTTGGTGAAGATCTTTTCCTAGTCTGTAGGCTGTCACTTTGTTCTCTTGACTGTGTCCCCTGCCTTACAGAAACTGCTCAGCCTCATGAGGTCCCATTTACTAATGGTTGACATTAAGGCCTGAGCCGTTGGTGTTCTTTTCAGGAAGTTTTCTTCTGTGCCAATATGTTCCAGGCTCTTTCCCACTTTTTCTTCTAAGTGACTTAGTGTCTCTGGTTTTATGTTGATGTCTTTAATCCACTTGGATTTGAGTTTTGTGCAAGGTGACAAATATGGGTCCAGTTGCCCCAGAAGCAGAAAGAATCAAATGGTATATACTCACTTATGTCTTCATACTAGCCGAAGGGGCATGTTTCATGAAAGCCTTGACTTACCAGGAAACTGGGACAGAGGGGAGGACATCTTATTGGGACTCTAAATGAGAGAAGCATGGGAGAATAGTAAAGTAGAAGGATCCAGAGGGTCCTAGAAACCTACAAGTAGAACATTATGATAGGCAGATTTGGGCCCAGTGGTCCTGCTCAAACTAAGGCACCAGCCAAGGACAATACAGGCCGTAAACTTTAAACCCCTACCCAGATCTAGCCAATGGTCAGAACATTCTCCACAGTTGAGTGGAGAGTGGGATATGACTTTCTCACATACTCTGGTGCCTCACATTTGACCATGTCCCTTAGAGGGTGAGACCTGGTTGCACTCAGAGGAAGGAGAGCAGGTTGCCAAGAAGAAACTTGATACCCTATGAGCATATACAGGGGGAGGTAATCCCCCTCAGGAACAGTCATAGGGGAGCGGAATAATGGGAAAATGGGAGGGAGGGAGGAATGGGAGGATACAAGGGATAGGATAAACACTGAGATGTAACAAGAATAAATTAATAAAAAAATTTAAAAAAATAAAAAATAAAAATATTATAATAAAAATGCTTAAAGATTCTGCAAGGGCAACAACCACTATAATGTAGCATCAGGCTTTAGAATGGTGGGAGAGAAATCCTTAAACATGGGACTATGTCGGCAATACATTAAGAACTGAAAAGCACTACACCAAAATTAAACCGTCAAGTCAAATATATTAAGCAAGCTTATCTTGAAAAATAATACAAATGACCAACAAATATATACAAATATTTGATATCCTTTGCCATCATAGACGGTTCAATGAAAATTACATAGATACTCTATATCACTATAGTCAGAATAAATCTTTTCACAAATACATAACCTGAGATACAAGAAAAAAGACATTCTAGTAAGTATCCAAGAAACAGTACTCTGAACACTTCCAATTTTTCAGGTAGTATGGAAACCACTGTGAATTATCTTCAAAAGCTATAAGCTTCTTTGTAAGCTTCCTATACTGCTCCTAGTTATAGAACCAAGTAACAACTCTAAGCCAGCATAGAACAGAGATAGTTGCATATCTATGTTTATTGTTGCAATTCTCTGAATAGCCAAGTTATGGTATCAAAATAGGAGTCTCTCAATGTATGAATCAACAAAGAAAATATTACATATGTATTATTTATCCACGAAAAAAATGAAATTGTACAAAAGGTGTACACATGTAGAACTTTATATACATAAAATGCAACTGACTCAGCAAAGAAAGCATTTCATATTTTCTTTCATATGCAGAATCTAGATTGAGAAAGAGTACAGAACACTTGGAATGACACTATTTGGTCTTAATGAGAGTCAAGAGGATTACAGAGATGTGCTTGATTAAAGGAAGAAGTATGCATATGTGAACGTGTTTATCAAAAGCCATTATTTCATCAATTAGCTAAAAGCAAAAGTAATTGCCACATTTTCAGAGCAGGGTAAAATGATATCTTATAGAGATTACTTGGCAGAGGTACTCAGGAAATCATAACAGCTGTAGTTCCTTTCATAGGGCCCTCCTAAAGCTGTGTCCATAAACAGTCCTTATATATAGGAGAGATATTCATAGGACCCCACCCGGAAGCATGAATTGCACGAAATGCTTTGTTTTAGTAATTGTCAAATGTGCATTGTTCGTTCTACAGTGATCAGTGCATCGCTTCACACCCACTGTCTCTTTTGAACTCCAAATGTCCAAGTTTTCATTTGCTATTAAAACAAATTTTCTTGTGATAGATGTAGGCATCTTAGAGGGCCTTATTTTGCAACAGCCAATGTCTTATGGTACATAATTTGGTTATGACAAAATTAAGATAGCTGTATACTTAGTTGACTTTATACATGTATTTTAGACCTAATGAAGGTTTGTTATTCCCAAAGCATATCAGAACATAGAGAAGTTTATATAAATATATAAGATTCTTAGAAATTTAAACTGCCTTGAAATGGAAGAAACTAAATAAACATAATCTATATTGAAATTTTACTTAGTTTTAAATAAAAAGTTACCTGTAGTTCTATTTTAATATTTTTATGTATGTTTTTATATTATTACACATATATACAATAAACTACCTATAGCAAGAAGAATCATTACACAATGAAGAATTATATAAATGTTACTTTCTTAGTGTTTTGGCTATTTGTATTTTTCAGCCTTGAAGAAAACATCTTTCCTATCTTGGTGAGTCTAAAATTCAGAGTGTCGATCAAACTCCATCACCTCTTGCCATTACCAACTTAAAACATTTATCAAAAATTTGTGGATAAATGGATTGAGCTAGAAATGATCATAATGAGTGAGTTAACCCAGAAGCAGAAAGAATCAAATGGTATATACTCACTTATATCTGCATACTAGCCCAAGGGGCATGTCCCACAAAAGCCTTCACTTACCAGGAAACTGGGACAGAGGGGAAGGCATCCTATTGGAACTCTAAATGAGAGATGCATGGGAGAACAGCAAAATAAAAGGATACAGAGGGTCCTAGAAATCTACAAGTAGAACAATATGATAGGCAGATTTGGGCCCAGGGGTCCCACTCAAACTAAGGCACCAGCCAAGGACAATACAGGCGGTAAACTTTAAACCCCTTCCCAGATCTAGCCAATGGTCAGAATATTCTCCACAGTTGAGTGGAGAGTGTGATACGACTTTCTCACGTACTCTGGTGCCTCACATTTGACCATGTCCCCTGGAGGGGGAGACCTTGTGGCACTCAGAGGAAGGACAGCAAGTAGCCAAGAAGAGACTTGATACCCTATGAGAATATATAGGGGGAGGTAATCCCCCTCAGGAACAGTGATAGGGGAGGGGAATAATGGGAAAATGGGGGGGGGGAGGAATGGGAGGATACAAGGGATGGGATAAACATTGAGATGTAACAAGAATAAATTAATAAAAAAAAAATCTATCAAGACCTAAAAATGTCTTAACACCTAAACTACTAAGCTTCATTGCATAACTGAGCTACCTAGTCTTCAGCTTGGTCAGAGACTAGAGAAGACATAAACTTGATTGCCTGAGTATGCCAGGAGCACAGGTGAGTAACTTTCCAAAAGACAAAATGGCAGAGACAGTTTTCTACCTGAATAGTCACCCCAAACTCCCTATGAGGTTGCATCAACTTCTTGAGCCTTCTGGCCAAATATACCTGACAGACATTTTTGTGAGGTAGGAACTATTAAGCACTTGCTTACACTCTCTTGGAAAAATTTGACTGTTGATTCTGCCTGCATCCAAGCTTCCCCTTGTATAACATGCTAAGCCTTTTGAGAAATAAGCAAGCTATAGTCCTCTTTTGCAATTGGAAAAATTCAGACATAAAGAGTTGTCCTAATGGCTGAAAACTTAATTCCATCCAAGAATAATTGTGCATTTTCCGTACTAATAGAAAATTCATTGAGTTACTCTCAGAAATTATTATTATTTTGTGTGTGTGTGTGTGTGATTAAAACAGCTGAATTAAGCACAAACAGAAAATTCAGTGTCGAACAATTCCCTGAGCTCAGTATTTCAGGTTGTGCTACATGTTCTATTAATAATATAAAATGTTTCCCAAGCAATAATTTTTCTTATTTTTTTATTTTTTTCTATAAAACATAGGCATATATATTTGTTTACATATGAAAAACTTTTTCTGTTTAAATGATTAGATAAAAGGGAAAATTATACCCACATTGGGATTTTAGCATTTTAATTATCAGGATTTAATTTCAATGTTGTTGTGAATAAATACATTTTGACAAAGAACATTAACTTAAACAGTTGTTTTTTGTTTAATGTTTTAAGCCTCTCTCTGTAACACACACACAATATATATATATATATATATATATATATATATATATATATATATATATATATATATATATTAGAATTAATTACAAATAGGAAATAATTTGTTGTCTCTGAGTCTCTAATTTAGATATCAATAGCAATGTCTTCTGCATAATGAGCAAGAAATGCAGAAATTGTGAAATGAAACATTCTGTATTCAATTTGGAGACTCAAGATAGTAACTGTTGTAATGATAGTTCCCTCTTTAGCAGGTCCTGTGATCACACTGCTAGCTTCATTGATATTCCAGGGGCATCAAAACCCTGACTTCTCATTATAATCACAATAATAATGACTATTCAAATCAGTATCTGGAACACTTCCTTCCACCCTTAGGGCAAATGCTCTGCTCTAATAATGGTCTTTAAACAACACAGTCATTCCTTACAGACATCTATTCCACTAATTCGTAAGTATTCACAACACCAACCATTTTTCTGCTTCTGAGACTGACCAAATTCTCTGCCCTGTGCCACTTCCCCTCTCAGAACTCTTCATTCTTTCTTATACCATATATCATAAAACATATTTTCTCTTTTATTGTTGTAGCCACCCTCCTTTGATATATGAGTTCCAAGAGGGGACATATCTTTTACTCATTTATATATCACAGCTCCCAAAATAGTGGTTATATAGCACACACTCAAATCGTACCTGTGCAATTGATATACATATATCAAGGTATTACTCACCCTTTCCTTGACATTACCACTTCTGCAATAAAAGGCAATGAATATTGAGGCAGGTAGGAGAAGTTTTTTTTTTTTTAAAGCCAGAGGAACAGGACGTTTGGTCTGTGTGAATCTTAATTCTCTCACTTAACACAGAATAATTTGTAAATCAAAGAAAGTAAATTTTCTAGAAGAAAGAACAGAGGATACACTTAAGTATTTAGACTATGGTGAGAACATTGTAATATGAATCTTGTCAACCAGAACATTATGTCAAAATCAACAAGCTGGGTTTCATTAAACACAAAACTTCTGTCCTCCTAAAGAAAATCTTAACCTACTGAAGAGTCAGCCAAAGGACTGGGTAGAGACCTTTGCTATCCAGCATCTCACAGAAGATTACTGTCTAGTATGTACAGGAAATAAAAAAATCTAAACACCAAGCAAACAAATGACTCAATTAAGAAGTGGTATGTGAATGTTTTCAGAAGAAGAAAAATAAATGACTTAGAAATATTTCTTTAATGCTCATCATCCTTGGCCATCAAGGAAATGCAACTAAAAGTACATTGAAATTTCAATATGAAGCTTAAGATGAAGAAAACAAAAGACAGCAAATGGAAGTGAGTATATGTGAGATAGCAGGGACCCCTCCTGCACTGCTGATGGGAATGAAAATTAATGCAACTACAATGACCGTTGGTGTGGTAGTTCACTAAACTCTAGAAATAGATCCATTGGCTGTGTCACTCCTGGTAACGTGCTTATTTTCTTTTTAACCACGATGACAGGAGTCTAATCACAGTAGCTACATACAGAGGCAGCATAGATGTTCTTCATCTGAAGAATGGATAATGAAAATATGGCAAATATATTCAATAGAATATGATTCAGCTATGAAAAAATCTAAAAATGAAATTTCTTGAAAAATAGGTGGAACTAGGAATAAATTTCTATATGGTACAAATCAGTCCTTCAAAATACAGAACATATGTGATATATTTAAAACAGTGTAACAGAGGTGGCCATATAGCCAAGTACTTGACATACAAGCATGGATAACTGAATTTAATATTCAGAACATACATAAAAATTTTAAATGGTGGTTTATAATTATAATGGCAGTGTTAGGTGATCACAGAGAACTGGGACTCTTTATTCAGCATACATTGTCTACTTGGAGATTTCCAATTCAAGAAAGACTGTCTCAAAAGAACAAGCTATATTGATCTTGAGAAATGAGGTTTTAAAGTCTCCTCTTCCCTTAAAATATATACAAACTAAGATACATGTACAAGAAAATTAGCATGTGCACAGGTACTCATATATACACACACATTCACATACATACACTCTGCAACAATGCAAGTCCTAGTTTAAAAAACTAACGTAAGTTTAGCTATGTGATTGAAACTAGATGATTGTTTTACAGTGCTAATATTTGCATGTTTTGATAACTCTGTCATCTTTTCATGCAGGTTGAAATTATCTCACATTTCTTCTCTTCTGTGAGTTCTTATATTTGTGTGAAGAACTCAGGACTCTGTGTCCCTGCATATTGCATTTCAGTTTTGCTCTTTGTTTTCTTTAAACACACACACACACACAAACACACATACACACATACAAACACACACGCACACACACACACACAAACACACACACACACACACACACACACACACTTAAAGGTTAACTAAGGAGAGAGAGAAGTTCTTTTCTGTGTTTCAAGTTGCATTTCATTAGCGAAGAAAATGAGAACCATAGATCCTAATTTGAAACATCCAAGTCTAAGCCTTTGTTTATTCTGGTGTTGCAGGAGATATTAAGTAGCCATAAACAATGGAGCCACCCACCCTGGCATAGTTCTCAGAAGTGATGAAGAGAGATTGCAATCTGTAGGATAGATGAAGAAAGTGGTAATTGTGTACAACGTTGATGACCAGATTTAGTTAAGTTTTTTTTTAATTTTCTGGAACAAAGTGTCAGAGAATGGGAGAATAAGTGGCATGGCAAACAAAACATTTTTATCATAATTTTGGGTGCTATAAATTAAACATGAAGCTGTCTAAAGATTTTCTTTATTGATTCTTTTCTTTCATATGTATGTGATCTCTTGCTCTCTCCCTCTAGGTGTATGTTTCTCTTTGTGTATGGATGCATGTATATGTGTGCCTATAGGTGGACAAGTGTTCTCATATGTATAAAGACCAGAGGTCTAAATCAAATGTCATTTCTCAGATACTACATACCATTTATATGTTTCTTTTATTGGTTTTGTTTTTGTTTAGTTGTTGTTAAATACAGGATCTCTCACTGGCCAAAAGCTCACTATGTAGGCTACTTTCTTTGGTTAGTGAGCCTAACAGATCCTACTGACTCAGTCTGAGTTGCTGTTATTACAAGCGTGCACCATTACCATTAGCTTTTTTTTTTCTTTATTTGAATTCTGAAGATAAATTAACAACTGAACCATATCCTTGGTTCTTTCTTTAGACATTAGTCAGTTACCTTTCCATAGCATCTTTAGTGGTTTATGATATTTTTCTGTTTATGAAATTTCTGCTTCTTATAAGGATTGAAATGAATAAGGTACAGCCCCCAAGAACTTCATTTTAACTTAATAGTTTCATTAATAAGATCACATACCATTCTGTTCTAAAATTTTGGTGAAACAAGACTTCTCCATGGTGCTAAGGAAATATATTTTTCAAACATAATAATTTACACCATGTAAAACACATTTTGTCCCTTTGAAAGTTTCCTCATTAAAAAAATGAGCAGATTCTATATGAAGAGTTAATGCCCAATGGCAAAAGACATACAGTAGTAGTGAGCTGCCTGAAAAGGGACTACAGAGATTTTTCCTCCGTTCATAAAATCTGTCGTGACCTTACTTATTGTAAGAAACAGGTAGTCAATATGTGTTGAATGTAGATTAATAAATGCTGTGTCTGTGTGGATGTGTGTGTGTGTGTGTGTGTGTGCGTGCTTGTGTGTGTGTGTGTGTGTGTGTGTGTGTATGTGCACGTGTGACTTGGACACATATATGTGTATGTGGGGGTATGAGCCAGAAAAGGCCATATGTTGGTAGAGGCCAGAAGAGGAAAGGGGATGTTCTATTTTTTCGCTCAACAAGATTCTCTTGAATCACAGTTTGGCATTGAACCTGGAGATAGCTGGCAATCAGCAAGTCCAAGTGATGCTCATGTGATCCTCATGTCCCCAGGCCAACAGCTCTGGGGTAGCAGGCACTGACACATATGACAAATAATGCTTCTGTGTTTTAAAATGACTTCTAGGGATTGCAACTTAATTCCATGTGCTTGTACAACATATACTCCTACACAAAGGTCTACAGATTTTGGCTGGGGGAGACAAATTGTACACATACATGCTGTTTAGAAGTGGACCAGTGTAAACCTTTTGCAAAGCACTAGGTTACTTTTCTTTATTTGATCCTCCTGTCTCCTCACTGCACAGCTACATTTCTTATGAACAACTTTAAGAACATTTCAAAACCCATCTCTCCCTCACTGTTCTAGTGCAGAGAAACCCAAAGTAAAGCATGTATAATTTAGAAACTGTTTTTGAGCTGTCCATTATATTTCATTTAAATTAAAATTATAAACTCAGCCTTGAGTTTGAAATAAGAAAAATGCTATATATATTAATGGTATGAGCAGTATTAAACTATTTAATGTCTACATTTAATTTTATTCATTTAAATAGCAATGCTTGAGGAATAAGCCTGACATTGTCTGCTAATGTGCATTTGGATGCACACATACATATTTCAAAGAATTTGGTCTTGTGTAAGAAAAAAACTAAACACCTTAGAAATTAAAATTCCCTAAAGTTGCTGAGACAGGACATTTTTACAGTTGTTAATAAGGTACAAACTATAAAATTCCCAAAAATCTCAGAAAGGTAATCCACAAAATTTAGTGAATACAGTGCTGCTATTTCTTCATTAATAGAGTGTGGCACCCATGCCACCGTGGTACCAAGTCAAGGGTGAGAGACTGCAGATTTAAAATACACACACACACACACACACACACACACACACACACACACTAAAACAGCAGGTCCTTCATGCTAAGAGATCATCACCAGCGGCAGCTTTTATTCAGTGTCCAAAGAGCCTTTTTATAGGCAGCAATACAGGAATGCCACTCGCAGATGAAATCCCTCAAGAGGTGATTGCGCATAGGAGGAAAAGTCCCAAGGAGGGGAGGAATGTGTTCTCAGATCAATAAACATGACTAGCTAACCAATATAAACACAGACACGAGCGCTGCTAAAAACAGGACATGAAACAGCAAGACAGGCAGGCAGCCCAGTCAGGCCTGGTTCCCAAAATAGATGGCTTGATTTGAAGAAACATGTCACATAAAACAGTCAAAAAGAGTATGATATTCATTTGAAGATCAATTTTAATTTTAATTTTTTTATGAAGAATCATTGGATGTAGGCAGGTAAAAATATGTTGACCTTATTTAAGAGAACTTTAAATATATTTTAGAAGTGTTAGGCACACAGTGATGGGTTTATTTAATATTTCTTGAAAGATACCAAGCTAAAGAAAACCAGGAAACTGTTTCATGTGCAGCATCAGAGTAGCAAGACAAAAACTGAGAAAATTTTTGATTTTGACTCTGGGAGATAGAACTGAGTTAATACATTAAAGTTTAGTAATTAAAGAATGTGGCGATGACTCTGTTGGTAAAATGCTTGTCAAGTGACATGGCAAACTTAGTTTCATATCCATGACACGTGTAAATAGCTGGTTGTAATGGTTCCTACTTGAAATCCTGGTGCTGGGGAAAAGGGGACTTGTAGGTAGCTCAGTATGACTTTCTGATTAGCCAAACCAGACTAACATAATTATACTGGTTGTAACTTAAATATGCTTTGCTTCTGTTTCATTGAAAAAATAATGACCACTACTGAGTTATCTTCAACAATCAATTTGAAATGTTTATATTTTGAAAAAAGTGCTATCTTGAATAGTGTGCAAAGAAATTCCAAAAATATAATGGGGATTACATTTGATAAGGAAAAACAAGCATGAGTCTAGATCATTTGAGCTAATCTGAGAATCAAACTTTCACCATCACAGCTCCAGATTCAAAAATTTTACAGCATGATTAGACTATGCTTAGTATCACACTTTTGTTTCTTATGAGAGGAAGACTTTATTTTTTCCTTATAATTACACATTAGAGTCTGTCATAGCAGAAAATCTTAAGACAGCTAGTCACATGCCATGCACAGTCAAGAGCAGAAACAAACACATTTATGCTGTCTTGCTTGCTTGCTAGTAGAAAGATAGCTTTCTTCACTCTTCCATAGTATAGATCCCAGACTAAGAAATGGTGCTGCTCAGAGTGGGCTTTTTCTTCCCTAACTGAATAACTGAATTAATGATCAATACTGTCACTCAAGCTCCATAGGCCAATCTGATCTAGACAATTTCACATTTCTTATTAAGAACCTATTGCTAGGTGATTGTGATTCCAGTTGATATAAACATAATAGTAAATCTAAACAGCACATCCAGCATATATTTTTTAAATGAAAGCTAAAGCCAAAGGAGAAAACATAATGTTATTTTGAAATTAAAAAGGTAAGTTTTAAGAGGTAACAATATATACCTACATGGTATAACATTTATGTAGTAAAGGGCAAGATCCTGGAATCCTTTGATAGCAAGCCAGGAGAAAAAGGTTAAAATGTCTTTAGATAAAAAGTTATTGGGCACTAGGATGTATGATAATATGCTAAATATGTTTTATTAAGAGTCAGCAAAAAACTCAAGCGACACCACATGCTGGCGAGGATGTGGGGAGAGAGGAACACTCCTTCATTGCTGGTGGGAATGCAAACTAGTACAGCCACTTTGGAGATCTATCTGGTGCTATCTCAGAAAAATGGTAATAGGGCTTCCTCAAGACCCAGCTATTCCACTCCTTGGAATATACCCAGAAGATGCTCCAGCACACAAAAAGAAACTTTGCTCAATCATGTTCATAGCAGCCTTATTCATAATAGCCAGAACATGGAAACAGCCTAAGTGTCCCTCAGTAGAAGAGTGGATAAAGAAACTGTGGTACATATACACTATGGAATACTATTCAGCTATTAAAAACAAGGAATTCCTGAAATTTGTGGATAAATGGATTGAGCTAGAAATGATCATAATGAGTGAGTTAACCCAGAAGCAGAAAGAATCAAATGGTATATACTCACTTATATCTGCATACTAGCCCAAGGGGCATGTCCCACAAAAGCCTTCACTTACCAGGAAACTGGGACAGAGGGGAAGGCATCCTATTGGGACTCTAAATGAGAGACGCATGGGAGAACAGCAAAATAAAAGGATCCAGAGGGTCCTAGAAATCTATAAGTAGAACAATATGATAGGCAGATTTGGGCCCAGGGGTCCCGCTCAAACTAAGGCACCAGCCAAGGACAATACAGGAGGTAAACTTTAAACCCCTTCCCAGATCTAGCCAATGGTCAGAATATTCTCCACAGTTGAGTGGAGAGTGTGATACGACTTTCTCACGTACTCTGGTGCCTCACATTTGACCATGTCCCCTGGAGGGGGAGATCTGGTGGCACGCAGAGGAAGGACAGCAAGTAGCCAAGAAGAGACTTGATACCCTATGAGAATATATAGGGGGACGTAATCCCCCTCAGGAACAGTGATAGGGGAGGGGAATAATGGGAAAATGGGGGGGGGGAGGAATGGGAGGATACAAGGGATGGGATAAACATTGAGATGTAACAAGAATAAATTAATAAAAAAAAAGTAAAAAAAAAAAGAGTCAGCAAATATTCTTATGGCCAACAATAATGTTTCATAAATGAAAGCAACACAAATATATTTCTAGAAAATATGAGTTAAGATTCTTTTGCTGTTACCGATATGTTTGATATGAAATACTATTCAAAACATGGTAGAAGTGCAAACTTATACAACCATTTTGGGAATCAATCTCATGTTTTCTTACAAAACCGGGAATAAATGTACTCTAAGAAATTGCTAAAACACTCCTTGCTATATGGCCAAAAGTTTGTCCATAATACTACAGGGACACTCGCTCAAAAATGCTCACACAAGCTTTACTCATAATAATTAGAAACTGGAAACAACCTAGTTGTCCCTCAGCTGAAGAATGAATAAAAGCCTGTAGTCCATTTACTCAGGAATTAAACAAAAGGAAATCATGAAATGTGCAGGCATCTGCACAGATCTAGAAAATAAAATCCTCAGTGAGGTAAACCAGACCCAGAAAGACACACATGGTATGTACTCACTTATAAGTGGACATTAGCTGTAAACTACAAGATAATCATGCTACAATCAATAGATCCAAAGAAGCTAAGTTTTAAGGAAGACTTAAGGGAGGATACTTGAATCTCACTCAGAAGCAGAAATAAAATTTTCATTTAAATTAGATGGAAGGAGGGTACTGGGTAGGAGAGAGAGTAGGGATCAGGTGTGCGAGAGTGGAGGAGAAAGAGGACTGGGAGAGAATGTAAATCAGTGTGGGGGACATTTCTGGAATGGGGAAGGCTCTGGGGAATCTATGAGAATGACCCTAGGTGAGACTTCTAGCAGTCTATGTGTGGCAGGAGACGATGGTATAGAGCATGAATCCACCACTTCCTATTTCTAGATGGGACTTCCAGTGAAATGAAGGGGGCACCCACTGACCTATAAAAGCTTCAACCTAAGTATTGTCCTGCCTGAAAGATCTGTAGCGATAAAGATGAAGCAAAGCATGGGGTAATGGCTTAACAATGACTGGTCTAATTTGAAACCCACCACAATGGGAAAGAGCCAACCCCATAACTATAAATGATATTCTGCTATTCTTGTTGATAGGAGCCTAGAATAACTATTTTCTGAGAGACTTCATCTAGCAACTGATAGAAAAAGATGCAGAGTGTAGGAACCAGGTCCGACTGGGCTGCCTGCCTGTCTTGCTGTTTCATGTCCTGTTTCTAGCAGCTTCCATGTCTGTGTTTATGTTGGTTAGCTAGTCATGTTTACTGCTCTGAGAATGCACCCCTCCCTTCCTCAATACTTTTCCTCCTGTGTGCAATCACCTCTTGAGAGATTTCACCTGGGGGGAGGATTCCTGTTTTGCTGCATATAAGAAGGCTCTTTGGAACTCTGGAAAAAGAAGAATAAACCACTGCCGTGGCTGCTACTTTCTTATGACTAAGGACCCGCTGTGTTATTGTGTGTGTATGTGTGTGTGCGTGTGTTGTGTGCATGAGTTAAATCCGCCATCCCTCACCCTTGACTCGGTAGCGCGGTGGTGTGGGCACCACAAGTTGAGGTCCCACCGAGATCAGGGAAAGAAGGGAGGAAGCTGACAGATTGCACAGGGAAGCTGGCCAGCACCTCAGGGAGGTAGGAAATGGGCATATTGGAAATAGGTGCCACAGGTTTGTCCACGGTTTTGGTGGGCTAGCGATTAATGCACTGGGATTAAGCATGAGCGTGTTAAAGATTTTATAAAAACAATAGAATTGAGTAGTCCTTGGTTTATGGTATCAGGAGTGCTAAATATCCAAGATTGGGATCAGGTGAAGTCTGATCGCCAGAGGACTTTACAAAGTGAAGGATCCAACAGTATTCCTATTGCTACCTTTTCGTTATGGTGTCTTGTTAGAGATGCGCTTAGGAGTGAGGACGAGAAAACAAGAAAGCAGCTAGGTTGTTTGGAACTTGCCCTAAATGAAGTGCAGGAGGAGCAATCTGTAAAATCTTTAGCCCCGTCTGAGATTGCCTCTGATATATCTTCTTCTAATTCTGAGGATGAAGAGGCAACTTTAACTTCTGAGATACGGGCCCTAAAGAAGAAGTTGAAGGAGCGTAAGTTTGAAAGAAAAGAAACTAGAGGAGAGCGGCCCCCAGCATATAACCTAGATTATCAAAGTCAATTATCTTTGGCAAAGCCTTCTGCTCCCCCTCGGGGAGTTGTCTTTCCAGTAGCCAAAATGCCTCACCCAACTAACCCAGGGCAAACACAGAGACAGCATGAAGCCCTCCAAAAAACAGCATAAGAATTATGGCCTATGGTCCACATGCCCGTTTTATGATTGCCATTTTTGAATCTTTCACAGGACAATTCATAGCACCTAGTGATTGGCAACAAATGTGTAGAGCAGTCCTCAGTGGGGGTGATTATTTGCTTTGGTGCAGTGATTATCAAGAACAGTGTATTCAGACCACCGCAAATAATGTGGCAGCTGGGGTTCCACAGAGAAACGTGGATATGCTAGCAGGCATGGGTTTGTATACTGAACTTAGTACCCAGATACAATATGACACAGCTGTGTATGCGCAGATTGCAACTTGCGCCACGAGGGCTTGGAAGTCCTTGCCTAGTAAGGGGACAGGAGAACAGCTGTCTAAAGTGGCCCAGGGACCCTCAGAGCCCTTCCTGGAATTTGTTGACCGCCTTATGCAATTGGCAGGAAGGATTTTTGAAGATGTGGAAGGAGCCATGCCTATTATTAAACAATTGGCCTTTGAAAATGCTAATAAGTATTGTCAGGAAGCCCTTTGGCCTTATAAATATAAAACTGTGAATGACTATCTGAAAATTTGCCAAAGTATATATACTACGCACATAATGGGACAAGTATTAGCTTCTGCTGTTCAGGGACGGTCACCTTCTGGGGGAGTCTGGCCAAAACCATGTTTCAGATGTGGCCAGATAGGACACTTTAAGAGAGAATGTACTCAAAGGGAGACTGGAAAGGCTAGAGATAGAGTTGATCATACCAAGCCAGGATTATGTCTTTGTTGCCAGTGCCATACTGGTGTGGGCCTGAGGGTCTGCTTGTGTCTTTCCACAGGACAATGAAGTACCAATCTGGATTCCTGGGCATTATGTGTGTCATGTTTTTGCACAAGAGTCTGCCCAGCCTATAGGAGACTGTTTGGGCTCTGATGAAGAGCCCCCCCCCCATCCTGATGACAGTAGTTCTGAGCAGACCAGTATGGCTGTATTTGATTAATTGCAGCCTGGGTATGGCTGCTATGCCTGAGGATTTGGAAAGGAGTAAAAATATCATAAGTTCAGCTATCTGCACTGTAGCTTTCTTTGTTGTTACTAATGACTCCCTTGAGGGAGAGACTTTAAATTGTTCCCTGCAGGTGTGCCATCTAAGAAGTTGCTGGAATGATGAGAAGACTACAGTGGTGGCACGGACACCTGGAGTGGTTCCCTTCCCTGTGGTGCATGACGGCTGGCAAGGCCTGGTGATCTATCATGAAAGGAGAGATTTCGGAACTACCCTCACTGTTATTGTCACCATTGCTGTAGCAGCTACTGCCACCACCGCTGCTGCAGGCATTGCCATTTCTCAGTCTGTTAACTACTGTGCACACGATGGATAAACTCTCAAGAGAAGTGACCAGTGCATTGGTTACTCAGAATTCTCTAAATTCTATGATACAATTGGCTATCTAAAATCTTAATCAGTGAACAGCCTTACTACAGGAGACTAGAGTCCTACCCATTATGGGGGATGCCTTCATAAAGGGCCTACAATGTGGGAAGCGTGCTAAAAAGCTGAAGTGATGCTATCGTGCTAGGCATCCTGCTATGTGGCTTAGGAGGTTTTCTGTTCTGGAGCCTCTGCCACATGAGAACGCAACAGGCATTTCAACAGTTCCATGCAAAACAGGTCCTCCTGCCTTTGGCAGGGGATAACCCCATTGCCCTGGCTTGGCTGAGCCTTGATAAATGAGTATCCAATGACTGGTAAGACCATGGAGGTACCTATTGACCTAAGACAGGAGGGTTTTGAAGCACAAAGCCTTTCCAATGATGGGTAAGATAGGAAACCAATGTCCTAGGAACCTAAGACAGGAGCTCATTTGTATTTTACATAAGCAGGGGAACTATAGGAACCAGGCCGACTGGGCTGTCTGCCTGTCTTGCTGTTTCATGTACTGTTTCTAGCAGCTTCCATGTCTGTGTTTATCATGGTTAGCTAGTCATGTTTACTGCTCTGAAAATGCGCCCCTCCCTTCCTCGAGAGTTTTCCTCCTGTGTGCAATCACCTCTTGAGGGATTTCACTTGGAGGGAGGATTCCTGTTCTGCTGCCTATAAGAAGGCTCTTTAGAACTCTGGAAGAAGAAGAATAAACCACTGCCTCAGCTGCTGCTCTCTTAGCATTAAGGACCCGCTGTGTTATTGTGTGTGTGTGTGTGTGTGTGTGCATGTGTGTGTGCATGAGTTAAATCTGCAGTCCCTCACCCTGGACTCAGTACCGCGGTGGCGGGGGAGCCAAAGCAGAGACCCATCCAAAAACAGTAGGCAGAGCCGGGGAGGAAGTATTATGGGAGAATGGGAGGAAGGACAGAGGAGCTGGAGGAGTCAAGGACACCAAAAAAGATTTACAGAGGGGCAGGACACAGGCTAAATCACTAATGAAAGAGCATACATGGAGTGGTTACAGGCCCCCTACTCATAAGAAGCAGAGGTACAGCTTGGTCTATATGTGGGTCCCCTAACAATTGGAGTAGCAGGTTGTCTCTGATTTTGTTGCCTGTCTTTGGATCCCTTTCCCATAGCTGGGCCCCCTTTTATGACCTGAGTGTCAGAGGATGTGCTTAGTTCTGCTGAGATTAGATGAACTACGGTAGATCGATATATACTATTGTCTGCCACTTAAGAAGGGGAAGGAGGATGACAAAGGAGTTGTAAAGGTGGGATTGCGAAGAAAGACAGCATGGTACAAGGATTGCAATTATGCTCTAAGTTGATTAAATCAAGTTATGAAAAAAGCAAGGAAAGCAAAATAATAATAGGAGTCCATAAGAATAAATATGGAACACTGGTAAATATATTTATTATTTAAATAAACAGGCTTTATTTTCCAAATTCCTTTGATTTGTTGTAAATGAAAATGCTTAAAATCATATATGTGTAACATTTTGACAAAATATCATATGAAATTTAAAAGCTCATAAACAGGGTCAAGTGGCTAGACATTGGAATAAGACTACAACTAGATAAGATAATGAATATAGATGATATAATATATCGTTATATATAACAGATTACATATAAATAATATATCATAAAAGTTTACTGTTGCTTTTGTGACAATGATGCAATATATATATATATATATATATATATATATATATATATATATATATATATATATATTATCTAGTGGAGGAAAAATGAGTATAACTGTATAAGGCCAATGTTTGTATTTTTCACTGGAATTAAGCAAGTATAAGTCTGAAGTTAATTGTAATCACTTGAGATGCAGTTAGTAACTTTTAAATTTTATTTTTATTTCATGTGTATGAGTGAGTGCATACATGTGTATATATGTATTGTGTGTGTGCCCAGTGCTCATAGAGGACAGAGTTGTTGTACTCTCTAAAGTTAAGTTACACATGGAGCTGCTTTGTTGGTGCTGTGAGTAAAAACCACGTCCTCTTCCAGAATAGCAATTCCTCTTCACCACTTACTCTGGCCTTCCATTAATGTTGCTGTTTATCCATTTCAAGACATGGTCTCACTGTACATCTTTGGCTGCCCCAAATCTCTTACTATACACCAAATTATCCTTAAATTCAGGAGCTCACTTGACTCAGTCTTCTGAGTGAAATTAGTAAATTATAGCTGAGCCCAAATTATAACCTAAAACACAGTAAGAACTTTTCAAAGAAATTAAAAAGTTATAATAGAAAGTTTGTCCTAAATGCTAAGGCACAGAGGGAAGAAATGAACTACCAAAAAATATTAGACACAGTATAAAACTAATTTGGAGATTACAGATTTAGATATACCAATAATCAGAACACGTAATTTGTTTAATGAATAATTTAATTTATTTAATCAACTATTTAATTATCCTAGAAAAAAGCAAAGTCTTTACATAAATATGACACTTGATGCAAAAGGCTAACAATTTGAGCTCAAGCCTCAAATTCCACAGTGGAAGAAGAGAACTGATTCTTGATTTTCATACATTTGTCATGCTATATATTTCCATGCATTATCTCTCATACAGATTAATAATAAGTAAAATGAAATTTTAAATACTGCATAGATCATTTAGACATGAAATATGTATAAAACTTAAAGCAACAACATAAAGTAATGAAATGTAAAAAACATATCTATAACACTCCACCTAAACTAATTGCTTATAATTACTTTTTAAGAACCATTGGTATATTGCACAGAATTACAGATAAATAAATAAATTTCACTACAGTTAAAGGAACAGAATTATGTGAGCATAGATCATGTGTTCAATGAGATGAAAGAACAAAGTTCTAAGAAGCAAACTCTAACAATGTTACAAATCTTAAAGTTAAATGACACCTTCCTATACATCCAGTGGCCCAAAAAGGAAAGAAAAGAGAAATTCAGAAAATGAACCATGCTCCCTGTCAGACAGTACAAAGTTGTGTAATATAGCAAAAGGCATGAAGGGGAATCCACAGCTGTCAATAATTGTATAAGAGAAAAATTAATCCTAAATCTGTAACTTTGTCTTCCTCTTTATGAAAGTGGCAAAGAAAAGCAAACCAAAACTAATGCAAGCATATAAAAGCAGCGGTGGTTAAGTACATGGGTCAGAATCTTTGCTGCACATGCATGAGGAATTGGAGTCCAATGTTGACATCCATGCAAAAGAGCCTTATAGAGATGCATGTGCACCTATAACACAGATGCAATAGAAATAAGAGGGTTGCCAAGGCTTTTCTGTATGCCAAGATAGCTCTAACTTCATAGAGAGACCATATCTCAAGGGAATAATTACAGAGTCATAAAAGTAGTACATGATACTTTTTTCTCTGGCCACCATGTGTGCATTTATATACACTGAACAAATAGATAGATAGATAGATAGATAGATAGATAGATAGATAGATAGATAGAAGGGAAGTATTGAAATAAATAATAGAAAATATAAATGGTAAAAATGAGAACATGGACAGCTCTTTAAAATCAACAAACTAAGCAGTGTATACATGCATTGATGTGAAAACGGATGATTCAAACCTAAGAAGTAAAATTTTATATTTCACTGTAAATCTTAATAAAACATTTTCACATTCATGATGAAATATTATTTATCCCTGTATATTAACAAATGACATACATAAAGCAGAGCTTTCCATTGGAAGGCAGAAGCTACTAATATCTTACTGAGAAAAACAGCATGGCCCTAAAACAAAAGGAGACACACGCAATATAGATAAACCATCCACATTAAAACACAGTCAAGGAGACGTAACTGCTCAAACCAGATAAGTACTTCGCAGAGTCCATTTCAGTCATTCATAATCTGTGGGACATTGGCTCTTTTCTCTTTTGACATGTTTCACACAGCATTTTACCCTGGGATCACAGCTGTGCACCACCACACTGGGCCATAAATTTTAAATAAAAGAAGAAGGAAAGTTCTCTGGCTCCATTACAAATTCATTATTGTCCTAATATTAAAACCAGAGAAAGAATTCACAAGAAATAGGTAAAACAGTATCACTTAGAAGTATGAAGGAATAATTGCCTAACATAGCATGAGACTACTAGATAAAGCAATGTATGAAACTGGTATATGCTGTTTCTAAGTGGGAATTACTCCTTCATATAAAGTGATTTTTATAATGAGTATGTTAGGCCTAAAATCGTATTTGGCAGAATAAACCACCACTTCATAGTGAAAACAATTCATCAATGAGAAAGACATTCTAAATAATAGCAAAAAGCACATATTAGTCAGTGTATATGAATTTGTGATTGTATTAGTTCACTTACCATATTATTCTGAAGGTTAATTTCTCTAATAGCAAGCACTAGAATTGCCTTTTATGTGGTCATTTAATATTCTACTTTATGAATATACGCCATAGTGTTTATATAGTCAACTCCTGTTGATTCTAGTTTCA